>NC_133159.1:32671060-32974090 GCF_040802235.1 Manis javanica
GAATGTAATACCATCCCACCTTATCAATTTATCTTTACTGATTAAATAAGGGTTTCATAAGGAGAATATGGGTCTGTCTTGTTTACCACTATTCCCCTAACACTTAGATCTATGCTTAAAATGTAAAAGGTGTTCTCGCTCTTTTTCTCTTGTTAAGTAACTTTAAATAAAACTTTTACTCTGCTTCACTATTGTCCCTGCCCTTCCATTCTTTGTTGCAGTGGGGACAAGAACTGAGGAAAATACACAACACCCCCTGTAACTCCAGTGAAAGGAAATCCCGGGGCAAAATACCTCTAAAACTGAAGTCAGTCAAAGGGAGAAATAAAGTTTAAAACCTGTTTATTGCTTATAAACTGCAGTCTGGGGCCATCTCTTTCTGCTGGGCAGAAACAAGCAAGACTCTCTCTAACCTCTCGGGTTCAGATAAGTCCTCAGTTACCCAGGTAATTACTCACTGATATGGAGATGAATTTCTCTCCACCCAAGGAACACCTGTTGATACGCAGATGCACTAAAGCCAGGCGAGATATTCCGGAAATATTACAATTTTACCCACACCCCTCTAACATCTCCACAAGATAGTGTCACTGAAACAATCTCTCCTTCCTCTGTACACAGTAATATTTGTATCTTTCTTAAAATACTTCCTATACATACCTCACCCTCATGCTAGAATTTTGTGTCTTATGTCTTATACTTCTTGGTATAATCCACAACATCCTAGCAAAATGCCTGACACACACTATCTATGAAAGACCTGTCAAGTCAAACAGGTAAAATGACAGTATTACATACAATTATGGGCATATATTTAGAAACCTGATACCATGCTAATTTTCTAGAGAAGTTTCTTATTCATGCATATATCCCTAGCTCAGGCCATTATTTCACAAACTAGTCTACTCTGTGTCAGCACTGAAGGGTTCAGAACAAGTCACCCCAGAATGTGCCACTCTGACACGTGGATTATTTTGAACTAAAGGCAATCAAGACCCAGCCAACTCAGGAAAAGCTTTTTACCTACTCCTTAACTGCCTAAAAGAAACTAGAAAGGGGGCCTGTAACCAGGAAGAAAGTTATCATCAAAGATAACTTTTCTATCTGGGAGTCTTATGTGCAAGGCAGGACAAAAATTCATTTACCAAACATTTGCTTTCTTCACCTTCCTGTGAAGTGCCTTCCTCCCCTTTGAAACCCCAGACCCCTATCCTTTTCCTTATCCCAGGATGGTACGTAAGTGTCAACTGCCTGGCTGCCTTTGAGCCTCGATATTTGTGGGGCTCCCACAAGTATGTATATAATTATATTTGTTTTTCTCCTTTTAAACTTTTTATTGCAGGGGATCTCAGACAAGAACCTAGAAGAGTAGAGGTAAATATTTTTCTTCACCTACAGCATCTTCCTCTTGCAATGACTATTTTGTAAAGATCATCTGTAAAGATTAATTGTTCTGATTCCTTTCAACACTAAAGGCTATCAAATCAAAGTAACTTCCTTGATCCCATGCCTTTAAGGATTCCTACCCAAATCTTTGAAACTCATCGAAATGTCCACAATCTAGCCCAAGCTCTTTACTATAGTTGGGAGTCTTCAAATACATCTACCTGTTCTTCTTAGTTACTGTCAATCATGCATGCTGTTTTCCCCCAGTAGAACATCTTTACTATTTTCTATGCAAAAAAGTTATACTTCTACATCAAAATCTTAAGTTTCATTCCTCTTCTAGAAGCCTTCCCAGGGCTGCATTATCTATCTTGAGTCACTTTGGTTCTAACTGCTTCAGTTATATAAGATTAATTATTCAGTACTTGCTGTCATTTATAGTCATATTTATGTCACCATAGTATATACATATATTTAGGTTAAATGTAGAGGATTCTCTTTTAAAATCAAGAACCATTAGCTCACAACAAGGTATGCATATATAAATAGAAACCTGATTCAGTGTTGTAGTCTTTGGCACAGCAAATACTAGTGGCAGTACAGTGCAGTTGTAAACAGCACAGACTATTAAGGCAGACTACCTGGTTTCATAGCCCTGGCCTTGGTACTAATTATTGTCCTTCGTACCCTTCGACAACTTACTTTAACATCCATGCCTATCAGTTTTATCATTTAAGAGTCACCATAAAAATTACATGTGTTCATATACATAAAATACTCTAAAAAGCGTCTGGCATATAAATTCAGTATAATTATCCATTATTAATTATTATGCTGTTGTATTAGGTTGCTGTAACAAAATACCATGAACTGGGTGGCTTGTCAATAACAGAAATGTATTTCTCAAAGTTCTAGAGGCTGGAAGTCCAAAATCATGATGCCAGAAAGCACATTAGCTAGCTCTCTGGCCTATTCTTATAAGAGCACTAATACTACTCATGGGAGCTTCACTCTCCTCACCTTCCTGACCTAATTACCTCCCAAAGGCCAACATCCAAATACCATCACAATGGGGTTAGTGTTTTAACATATGAATTTGGGGGGAACACAAACATTCAGTCCAGAGTGGCTGTTAGGATGTCTATCCTCTTAACTTTACAATGGAAGATACACGAAGCTCAAAAAATCTAACATCTTTGACAAGAGTCATAAGAACAAGGAAACTGTAAAGCGAGAAGAGAAACACAGGACTTCTAGTCAAGGAACCTGCTCAATTCCCCATGCTAAACTTTATCCAACAATTTTTTAGGTCTTCAGGTCCATTTTATGATAAAGAAAACATGGTAACAAGATGAAAGAGATCATAAAAAGGAAAATGAAAGACATTTATATACTCAAAGATTAAGAAAAGAAGAAAGGAATACTGTAATGATCAAGACAGAACATGGGCTTATGTTCACTAAATGGAGGTGGCAGGGAGGTGGTCCAGAGGATTAAGAATATTAGGCTGGAGATAACCATCAGGCTTTATTTTCATTTTGGATAAGAAGATATTGTTACATGCATCTTTAAATCCCACTTCTCTTTAGTAGTTTAGAAAGCCTTTTCTATTCTATTACAAGCTCATCTCTCTTCAAACATATTTAAAGTGCTTTGATGTTTCACATAGAATTCTGATGTTTAACAACATGGACAAAGGAATAACAAATTTCAGAAAGTTAATAAAGAACTTCCAGGAATGTCAAGAAATTCACCATCTACATTTAAAAACCCTTTAAAAGTTTCAACTTATCAGTAATGTTTAGTTTTTCAGAAAACTTTAAATGTAAAATATCATATTTAGAACCATCACTATTTGACTGTCTTGGGCATTTCCTTAAATAAAACCCAATGGCTACTTAAAATATAAATTCTGTCCTAATAAAAGTACTACCTACCCCAAAATAAACCTCTAAATGAAAAATACAGACACATCAGTTTCACGGGCAGTAAATTGTATTTTGTAAAAACATTGTCTTTCAGAGTATGTTAAACAGTATCTGCCTCCCTGATTATATGCACTCTGCTTACAGTTTGTCTCTTTCTGTTGGTTCCTCTCCTACAATAGCAACGCATACACAGCTCAGGCCAAAATAAGGATCGATATTACCAACCAAGAGGCTCTAGTACTGAATATTTTAAGGAATTATTCTACAAAGGTAAATTGTTGATGCTTTTACATGCTTTTAACTTAAAAGCAGGATACATACAAAGATAAACAGTAGAAATACAGAAAATGTCCAGAAAAGGAGGGGGACTCTCAGAAATAGATTACTCTTAGAACTATGAAAAAAATGTATTAGAATAAAAGGCAAGCTTAATATCCAAAAGGAATGCACAGCTGTCAAACCAACTATCAATTCAAATTTCCAAAAATAATTCAAGCTCCAGAAACTTAAGAAGAAAACCAATGGTAGCCCTTCAAGATATACATCCTTAAGGGTAGATGTGTTTACTGCCTTATATTATAATAGTGTCTCCTTCTAGAGCAAAGGGCAGGCAGGTTATGCTGTTATAAAAAATTCAGTCTCCCTAAGCTCAGGACTGCTTGTAATCCAACTCAATGCCTATACAGCTATTCATCCTGCCTGTCTGCCTTGCCTCCATGGATCTGCGGAACGGGGAACTGATGTTGATATGCAGACACTGCTCTCTGCACCTTGAGCAATAAAGTCCTTTGTCTCTAACCTGCGCCAAAAAAGATATACATCCTTGCTGATGCTCTGGGTTAAACAATGCAGATTCTTCCCCCTTCTTTCAAATTCTGGCAATAGAAATGCAATGTTTTGTGCTCTACATTTTCATACAATTAAAGTCCACATGCAAAGAATGTTTTAAAAGGTAGAAAGACGCTGGAAGGAAGAACTGTGAGGCTTATTCCCTCTCAAACCACTGCATACATGGCTTATCAACATCTCGGTCTTAATCCTGTTATCTAGAATAATATACCACCAATACTAAACTATAACTTCTTAAACTTTGGCTTGTATAAAACAAAAAGTATGCTGGCCTAAGAGTTTACCTTTAATGCTATGTAGCTTGGTAACTAGAGTATGACTCCCTCTGTTGGCTCCATAGACCTGCCTGACTAAACCCCATTGCTGCTACATCTCATTAGGCTCACCAGATCCCAACCTAAACCCAGCTTAAAGTTTCTTACTTTTGAGGTTGGGAAGTTTTACCTCCCTACCAGAATAGGCACAGGACAAATTTTCTTGACCAAATGCTTAACCAGTTTCCTTCACTTTCATCTCATCCTTTTGTCCTGATTTGTTCTGTAAACATTTACTGATTCCTAATGATAAGCTATGAAAAACACTAATACTAGAGATGCAAATATATTTTTTCTGCCCTCAGGGGATCACAGCCCAACAAAGGAGACAAATGTACAAACAATTTCTACAAAGTATGAGAAATTCTATGCAAGAGCTCTTAAAAATTATTTAAGAATACAAATGAAAATTGAGGAGAGCCTTCACAATACAGTTCACATTTAAAATGGGTCTTGGGGAATAGTAGGTTAGGATAGTATGTGTGTTTTAATTGAGATGCTGGAAATAGTGAAAAAAGCTGAAAGACAAAGTTATTGTCTGATGACAGCCAAAATGTTGACTTAAAATATGTTACAATAAATAAGGTCAACTAGAGCTCCTCTTTCTTTTATTCTTGCAAATTAATATTCACCAAGAATTCACAAATAAAAATTATCTCAACACACACACACACACTTAGAATTTTTGTTTACAAAATAATTATTAGATAGTTGGAAGCAGGAAAAAGCACTGTGAGGACAATCAGGAAAATGCAATGTAATCAGACTAGTTATTTACAATGAAAAGGAATAGTTTTGTTATATAAAACCTTTCTTCAATGTTGTAGATGCAGAGGAAAGAGTACCAAATTAAAACTTAAGAGATCTGGATTCAAGTCTCAGACAACACCTATGCTCTAATTCCAAAAACAAGAAAACTTTTTACTTAATTCCTACACTGCCCAGATCACTCAGAGATGTAAAGATCAAATATGAGTCTGACAGTGCTTTGAAAAAATAGATGTCCTAGTTTTATACAAATAAAATATTACATTCACTGCGGTTACACTTGCTGCATTGGAAATGAACTTTTAAAGTCTGTTTTTCTGACATAATAACCCTGTATAATAAATTTGTGATAAAGAGCTTTTTACCCGTTCTACAGATCGTGCTCTCTTCTTTGGCCGAGTAGGTAGGGCATCTTCCTTCGGATTGGTGTCTATTGCCCAATAGGACCCCTAAAGGTAAAGAAATAAATTACATTAACAGTGTATTACACAAACTCTGTAACATTAAAATGGATTTTTACAATCCTCTGCTCCAAAACGAACAGTTTGCGTATGCAACGATAGAAAAGTAACATGGGAAGAAATACTAGCCTTGAAGTGAGAAAAGTAAAGTTTATGAGAATAAAAGTCCATTGACAGCTAGATCATTAAGAGAAAAAAATCACAATCTGAAGAAACCACATCCAAAAATTTCTGCCACTGACAAATTAAAAAAGACAAATGGTCAACTGAACAGATTTTAAAATACATACTAATTCTTAATTGAACACATATGATAATTACAACACAATATGACATTCTAATCTGATAGAATTTTATGTATAGCTATTATAGTTTCTGCATCCTGGGACCTCACAGATCCAAATGATAAGTGAAACAATTTATAAAGACAAACTGCTTGAACACATTTTACATATTAAGTGCATCCTAGGAAGCAATACTCTGCACATCAATCTTTTGTTGCTTGTTCTGTCATAATTTATTTTAATTAGCTCCTCTCTTTCTGATAAAAATTCACATACTACTCATTCGAAAATACATACTGACCACCTACTGTGTTCCAGGCACTCAGAATTGTGACTGCCTGAGTATTTCAAAAAATACTCTGAAAAGCTTAGATTATATAAGTGTATAAATTATATAGATGAGGAGACAAATGCTCAGAACAATAAAAGTGCTTTGCTCAACCAAGGATATGAGAGTCAGGACCAGAATCAAGGTCTTGACTCTCATAGGTCCTTTCTCTCTCAGTTGTTAAATACTGTATAAAATTTCTCTCTCCTCTCTCTCTCTCTCTCTCTCTCTTTCTCTGAGGGAAAGAAAGGGAGTAAAAAAGTTAAAGGAGGGAGGGAGGGAGACGTGCATTTTAGAAACAAAATAAAATGCATGTCCTAGTTTTTACAATGAATCCCAGTGATAGTATTCAAGTTCTTTGCCTTTATTATTTCATTAATCAATCTTTCTTGGCTGCTTTTCCAGAGAATATTTGGCAATGAGGGGAAATACAGCTCTCATCTATCAATCCTCACACTTTGTGCCCAATGTGTATTATCTGCTTATAGTTCCTTAAACACACCACATTATTTCATGCATCTGTGCCTGTCCTACATGCTGATCTCATTATCTATAATATCCTCCTTCCACTGACAAGCTCATACTACCTTCAAAATTTAGCTCGGATGTTATGTAAATGAATCCTCTGATTCTCCTATCATATTAAAAAATTTATCACCCTCTCCCTCTGCAAGATCTCTATACCTTTTATACATTGCGACCATTGACTGCATATAATATTACTATTTTACTTACAGGTCTGTATCCTGTCTAGGCTGTAAGTTCCTTAAGGCCAGAAATTCATTTGTATATCCATGGTGCCAGGCACAATGTCAGACACAGCAAGTATTCAAAATCATTTGTTGAAATGGGAACAATGAAAGTGGTTGAACAAACTGTGCCCAGAATGTCAGAGCATAGCGTATGATACAAAGCCTTCCCAGATCCTGGTCTGTGCAGGTTCCTGGACTAAGTACTCATTTTCAAGGTGGTCACTACATTTCAGCTAATGAGCCTACCAGACCTGATGTAAACTTGGAAAGAATGATGTAAATATAGATGCTACACAAATTAAGTACTAAAAATGAAAACAATGATTTCATGAGTTGGTACAGTTAGCAAGTTTCGAAATAAAGTAGGATAAAGTTTTGCACTCAGTTATAATAGTTGAAAATAAAGCAGGAAGACAAATACCAAAACTCTGGACAATAGTGTAAAAACCACTGTTCATGGAAATGATAAATTCCAGTGTTTTGTTTTAATGTGTATTAATGTGGGGGAAAATCATTCACAGTCCAAACTTAAGACTGATTTCTTATTTAACATTTGAATACAACTATATAAAAACAAATACCCACCTCCTCTTCTATGCAAAATATGACTGGTTGTGGCTTGTCATTTTTTCATGTAACATTATCCATTATGTCCTCACAAAAAGCTGAATGCCCAAATAAAAACACTAACAGTTGAAATGTTTCACAAAGCTATAAGATCATCCACCTAATGGCTCTCGCTCCCTATTATCTGAGTTTCATCTGTGAATTCACAAGTTTGGATTAAATGACCTTAAAGTTTCCCTTCACAAATCAAAACCACAAGATACCACTTCACACCTATTAGGATATCTATTATAAAAAATAATAATGATAAAACAGCAAGTGTTGGTGAAGATGTGGAGACACTGGAACCTGTGCATCACTACTGGAAATGTAAAATGGTTACAGCCACTGAAGAAAATGGCACAGCCACTGTGGAAAACAGTATGGCAGTTTGTCTAAAACTTAAATATGGAATTACCATATGACCCATCAATTTCACTTCTAGGCATATACACAGAAGCATAAAAAGCAGGGACTTGAACAGGTATTTGCACACATGCTCACAGCAGCATTATTCACAGTAGCAAAACATGAAAGCAAGCAAAGCATCCATCAATGGATGAATAAATAAAAGTGGTGTAATGTATATGTGTGTGTGTGTGTACACACACACACACACACACACACACACACACACACACACACACACAATGAGTACCACTCAGTTTTAAAAAAGAAATTCTGACCTATGTATAACATGAGTAAGCCTTGATGACATGTTAAGTGAAATTAGTCAGTCACAAAAAGACAAATACTGCATGATTCCATTTACATTAAGTACCCATAGTAGTCAAAATCAGAGAAAGTAGAATAGTGGTTGCCGGAGGCTAGGGGGAGGAGGGATGAGGAATTACAATGAGTACAGTCTGGGAAGGGGCAAAAACTTCCGGAGATGGATGCTGGGGATGGCTGCACGATGTTAATGTACTTAATGCCACTGAACTATACACATAAAAAATAGTTAAACTACTTTCTGTTTTCTATTTTCATTTTCTATTTTATTGTTTTCCACTCTTTGTATTTCCATTCTTCTACTTTCTTTGGATTTAATTTGCTCTTATTTTTCTACCTACTAAGATACATGCTTAGGTAATTGATTTCAGACTCTTCTGATTTTTCTAACTAAAGTATTTAAAACTATAAGCTTCCTTCTAAATGCTACAGTAGCTATATGTCAAACATTTTGATATATTCTGACCACATCATTCAGTTCAAAATACTTTCTGCTACTCCTGATTTCTTCTTTGACCCAGAGGCACTTTAGAAATTTATTATTTAATTTCTAAACATTTCAGGCTTTTGAAATATCCTTTTGTTACTGATTCCTAATTTAATTTTACTAGTCAGAAAACATACTTTTTAAAGATTTTATCCTTTAGAGATCTACTGAAACTTGTTTTCTGACCCGTAAATGGTCTATCTTGATGAACATTCCCTGCATCTTTGGAAAACAATGTATATTCTGCAGTTGATGGGTATAGTGTTCAGATCCTTAATTACTTTTTTGTGTAGTTGTTCTATTATTTGCTGAGAGAAGCATATTAAAATCTCCTGCAATGACTATGGATTTCTCCATTTTTCTTTTTAGTTCTGAGTTTTCTATTTTTTTTAAGCTGTTTTTGGGCACAGTCATAATTTTTAGATATTCCTGATTGATCACTCTTTTATTCCACTGTCTGCAATATGCTGTCTAAAGGCATTCAGTGAATTATTTAGTTATTATACTTTTCATCTCTGCAGTTTTCATTTGATTTTTCTTATAGTTGCTATCTCTGTACTGAAATTCCCTATCTGTTCACTCATTATTTGAATATAATTTTAAGTCTTTCAACATATTTATAGTGGCTGTTTTGAATACTGTGCCTGCTAAATCCTCTATCTGGGCCATTTGTTCCACCTAGTTTAGGAGTTGAAGTAACTCCAACCCTTATCTTAGCCATACCACACAGTCTCTTTCACTTCCTACATGCTAGGCAAGCTGCCCGTGAAGTTTTCCCTGAGTAATGCAATGCACCATGCTGAATTCCAACAGAAGTACTACAATATTTAGAGGGTCATGTGGTTTCCTGATGAGAACATCTATTAACCCACAGACCTGGCTGAATTCAAATGCCATATCTGGTTCAGTGATCTTGGACAAGTTACCAAACCTTTGATCCATTTTCCTCATATCCATTTTATAGAATTATTAAGACAATAGCCCTAAGCATATACCAGGAAAACTGGTCATTACTAACATCTGTGTCAAATGGACATTTCTTATTTATAGTTAAGTCATTTTACAAATAATTTACAGGATAAATAAAAAGACAGCAGGAAACAATGTAAGATATATTTTAGTAAGAATTTAAACACAGCAAACCCAAATTTTATAACACAAACCATATTTAATATATTCAAACTTTCCTGGCATTGAAGGTGTGTGTATACACACACACACACATATACACCAAAATGGTCAAAATATTTTTAATGAAAATGACTATCAACGGTCATCATGAAGCTAAAAGACATCTATCTTGTAAATACTGATTTTGGATTTTCAATCTTTAAAATGTTCTACTTTACTATTACTTCTGGTTCTTATAAAAGGCAATACTGCTTTCAGATTTCAAATACATATTTTAATGAAGTATATATTTTCTGAAATATATATTTTTAATGAATTTAATATATATATTAAGTAGATTCTACCATATTATTACTTCTAGTTCTTCTTGTACTTACATTTTCAAAATGAAACACTTTTGAAATTTTTGATGGCTCAGAATTTTGTTGAAGGTGATCATTTCTGCTTCATAGTTACAAAAAAAACAGTTCATAGTGGGTTTACAAACATCAAAGAGAATGATGAATCCAATTAACTTTTTCATTTCCATATCATCTATTTGCTTCAAGCACTCTGAACACACATCAGACATCAGGATTTGTCCATTTAGGAACCATATCAAGTGAATTTTGGTGCCAAACATCATAAAAAATTAAAAATACTGTCACATGACTTTCTAGAAAAATGGGATGATTCAGATTCTAATCTCAATATTGCACGATGAAGACCTTCCTGTTGAATGACTTAAGTGGATGAGAACAGCATGTATTTTTTTGTCCTTAGAAATATATTATTGACTCGGTATTTCTTGGGTTTAGAAAAATTAATCAGGATATCATCAACTTAATTTCATCACCAAAATTGGAGTTTAGAGTGTTGCTGTCTGTCTTAGTGGTCATTTTCTGATTCTACTGATAAGAGTAAACCATTTTCTTCTGTCAATTTTCATCCCTTTGTCATGATGGGCAGAAAAGAAATCTAAACTTCCAACTATGGTCAGTGAAAGCTAAAAGAAAAAAAAGACTTAAGATCTACAGACTTTAATTGTACTTTCTTGAAAGATGTGATACTTTGAGCAACAAATAAGGTAACTGAAGGATTACAG
The DNA here is from genome assembly GCF_040802235.1 of Manis javanica. Lineage (NCBI taxonomy): Eukaryota > Metazoa > Chordata > Mammalia > Pholidota > Manidae > Manis > Manis javanica. The sequence goes on from NC_133159.1 coordinate 32,682,171, forward strand.
TGATAATTTCATTACTACTTCATCACTCTAGGTCATTCAATCGTTCTTTCGTATACTTGTTCTTTTATCTTTTAGTCTTTTGGCATGATGGAGAAAACTTGACGAGAATGATGAAATCTTTTCAAGATTTAGGAAAGTAAGATCACTAAGATACCATAATGCATGTCAGATTTTATAAAAGAATCACATATGGTAATTGCAGGATAGAGCTTTTTCCTTTTAATATACAAATTTTCTTTATGTTCTTTGGAGACTTTTAAGAACAAATAAAAACCATAAAATAATCACCTTTACAAATGAGAACTGCTCAAAATAGACACTCAAAATCTAAATTGGGTCCAATGGACCCTGATGGTATACTGAAGGTTAAATAAAATGTATTAAATATTCCCTCCTCCCATATTTGACAACATATTGTTTTGTACTAATCTTCTAATACTTCTTTTTAACTCATTATAATTTCTATCAAAGAGCAAGTACACAAATATTTCACAAATCTTAAGAGCCAAAAAGGACCTTTAAAATAATGGATTACAACTTTTATTTAATTACTAAAGAGAGTTATATGTAGAGAAGTTAAATAATTTGGCTAATTCTAAATGTTTATCATGTAACATTTGCTGAATTCCTTATTTGCATGAAAAAAGACAAATAAAAGGTAAATAATAACAGCCAAAATATTTTTAGTGAAACTTATTATCAAAAAGAAAATTCAAGAACCACATGATACACCTGGATATAACCTGAAGAGTACCTAAGCCACCACTAGGAAAATGATACCTATTGAAACACTCAAAAATGCCTAAACTTCTCAAACTCTGGATAGATAGCAGAAAGGTAAACAACCCTTCCCTCCATGACAGTTCACTCAGGATTAACGATGTGCTAGTCACAACGCGAGCACTAGAAATACAAATAAAAAAATAAGTCTCAGTCTCAAGGGTGGTAAGGGAGACATAAAAGATAACTGCACGTTAACTCTTACAATCCTCACTCAAAAGTCACTTTCTCAATGAGTTTACCTTGCTTATCACTCTTTTGGAATCCACACCTCAATCCACTTTATCCTACTCTATATTTTTCTACAGCATTTGTAATTATCTAACATTCTTTATAATTTATGTTTATTGTCATTCTCCCATAAAGTTCTAAGTTCCTCAAGGGCATGGCTTTTTCTGTTCTCTTTGCTGATATATTCCAAATGCCTAGAACAGTGACTAGCACATAAAAGGCAAATGAATAATCACCATACAGTGTGCTAAGACAAGTGAACTGAAACTATGAGGATGATCATACTCTTATGTGACTGAGGAAGGGAATAAAAACACTTTAGATAGAAAAAATAGCTCATACTCAATAAGCATGTTTAACCTGGTGTTTTATGGACTCCCAGGAGGGTCTATGGACAAGACTCAGAGGCTCCATCAACTTGCACATGCAGAAAATGCTGAAATTCAGCATTTCCTTCCATTATGAACATATGAAATTCAACATTTCATTCCATTAGGAATTAACCACAATATTAGCTGTACCTAAAAATCAGTTCACCCACCATCACAATAGTAGTTTTTGTCTCAAAATGTCAGCATTACTACTCATTACTTATCCCTACTTTTGTTTTTAGGATGTTACCATATTCAAGTGCGTTGCCTAATGTTACACAAAGCATATAGACTATCATAAATTTGTTATAATAGTTTTATAACTACCTTCATATAACTGCTTATCTTTATAATCACCTATATTCTGGTTTATGCCTTTCAAATATTTTATTCTGAGACAGCAGGAGATAAGGCCAGAAAGATTGGCTACACCCAGGACAAATCTAACTAAGGATACTAGATGTAGGGTATGAGCAAATGAAAACTCTTCACAATTGTTTTCATTAATGGAGAGCATTCCACATGAAATGGAATCACCACATTAATAAACCTTAGTAGATACTAAATGTAATATATTGAGCATTTTCAAAGTGCATTACTAAGTAATAGGGAACCTGGGAGTACAGAAAAATATAAGAAAGGAAAATTTTTTACAATGTAAATATATTATTCTGAGACAGGTTCCCAAAGTTTCAACAGAACTGCCAAAGAGAGCCATAGCAAACAGAGAATTCGGGTGCTAAAGTTACAGACATATGAGAGACAATAAGACATGGAATCTATTTATTTGACAGGTTAAAAAGGGACATGGTAAGAAATGAGTCCAGACAGCTAAAAAGAATTTTAAAATTCTTATCTTTTTCCCTCACTTGAATGCTATTTATTTCCCTCAATATTTTAGGTGATTGAGTTTTCTTATACTTAGTAATTCATACATCCTACAAGTTCACTAAAAATGTATTATTATTATTATAGGAATTAAAGATGGTGGGGTCAGAGATAAGACACAGGATTCCTCCGAAAACCACATATAATCAGAAAATAATAATTAATACAACTAATCCTGAGAGAGCAACAGGAAAGAGGACTGCACCAGACTGCATATACCTGAAGAAAAGAGCAGACCTCACGGAACACAGTAACATACCAAAGCGGTGGCACAGTGGGACCCAGGCCCTTCCCCCACCCCAGCTCATGGGTGGGAGGAAAAAAAACTGAGCAGGGAGTGAGTGGAGGCCTGGGACTGCTGAATACCTAACTCCGGAGATGTGCTCTGGGAGCACAAACCTACATTTCATGGTATTCTTGTGATTACGGGGTTGGGAAGCTAAGACAGACAGAATTCCTGGACAGACTGAGATTCTAGCCGCTTGTGGAAAGGAGACACCCATATCCGGCTGCTCTGGGACAGAAGCTTATACCTGTGTGCTCGGCGCACTGGTTCAGGCAGTGGAGACAGGCATAGCAGCCAGGAAGCAAGAAAGAGCTCTTTCCTCCCCTCAGACACCAATACCACTCCCTTGTGACCCCAACACTGCTTCAGGGACTGAGCAGCTCCAGCGACTAGAGCTTCTGGACACTAGAGGGCGCCATATACAAATATGAAATGCCACAGGAACCTGGTACAGAGTAAAATATAACCCCTGAGAAAGATGACGTGGACCTCATGACTCTTCCTGAAAAGGACTTCAAAATAAAAATCATTAACATGCTCACGGAGGCATGGAAAGAGATTCAAGAACTAAGGATTGAATTCCAGTCAGAGATCCAATCGTTGAAGACCATAATGGAGGGTATTAAAAGCAGATTGGATACAGTGGAGAAGACGATAAAAGAAATAGAAACTAGAGAAGAGGAATACAAAGAAGCTGAGGCACAGAGAGAAAAAAAGGATCTCTAAGAATGAAAGAATATTCAGAGAATTGTGTGACCAATCCAAACGGAACAACATTTACATTATAGGGGTACCAGAAGAAGAAGTGACAGTAAGGGATAGAAAGTGTCTTTGAAGAGTTAATTGCTGAAAACTTCCCCACTCTGGAGAAGGAAATAGTCTCTCAGGCCATGGAGGTGCACAGATCTCCCAACACAAGGGACCCAAGGAAGACAACACCAAGACATACAGTAACTAAAATGGCAAAGATCAAGGATAAGGACAGACTGTTGAAAGTAGCCAGAGAGAGAAATAAGATTACATACAAAGGAAAGCCCATTAGGCTAAAATCAGACTTCTCAGCAGAAACCTTACAGGCCAGAAGGGAGTGGCAGGATGTATTTAATGCAATGAAGCAGTAGGGCCTGGAACCAAGATTACTTTATCCGACAAGACTTTCATTTACATTTGAAGGAGGGATTAACCAATTTCCAGACAAGCAAAAGCTGAGAGAATTTATCTCCCACAAACCAGCTCTACAGTCTATTTTGGTGGGACTGCTATAGATGGAAGTATTCCTAAGGTTTAACAGCTGTCACCAGAGGTAATAAAACCACAGTAAGGAAAGTAGAACAGCTAATTATTAAGCAAATGCAAAATTAAATCAACTATCTCCAAAGTCAATCAAGTGATAGACAAAGAGTACAGAATATGATACCTAATATATAAAGAATGGAGGAGGAAGAAAAAGGAGATGAAGAAAAGAACCCTTAGATTGTGTTTGTAACAGCATAATGAGTGAGGTAAGTTAGACTCTTAGATACTAAGGAAGTTAACCTTGAACCTTTGGTAACCACGAATCTAAAGTCTGCAATGGCAATAAGTACATACCTGTCGATAATCACCCTAAATGTAAATGGACTGAATGCACCAATCAAAAGACACAGAAGCACTGAATGGATAAAAAAACAAGACTATCTATATGCTGCCTACAAGAGACTCACTTTAAACCCAAAGACATACACAGACTAAAAGTGAAGGAATGGAAAAAGATATTTTATGCAACTAATAGAAAAAAGCAGGATTTGCAGTAGTTGTATCAGACAAAATAGACTTCAAAACAAAGAAAGTCACAAGAGACAAAGGACATTACATAATGATTAAGGGGTCAATCCAACAAGAAGATATAACAATTATAAATATCTATGTGCCTAACACAGTAGCACCTACATATGTGAAACAAATACTAACTGAATTAAAAGGAGAAATAGAACGCAATGCATTCATTCTAGGAGACTTCAACACTTCACTCACTCTGAAGGACAGATCAACCAGACAGAAAATAAGTAAGGACACCGAGACACTGAACAACACATTAGAACAGATGGATCTAACAGACATCTACAGAACTCTACACGCAAAAGCAGCTGAATACACATTCTTCTCAAGTGCACATGGAATATTTTCAAGAATAGATCAGAGACTAGGCCACAAAAAGAGCCTCAGTAAATTCAAAAAGATTGAAATTGTACCAAACAGTTTCTCAGACCACAAAGGTATGAAACTAGAAATTATGGAAAAAAAATGAAAAATCCCACAAACACATGGAGACTTCACAACATGCTCCTAAATAACCAATGGATCAGTGACCAAATAAAAACAGAGATCAAGCAATATATGGGGACAAATGACAACAATAATTCAACACCAGAAAATCTGTGGGACGTAGCCAATGCCATGGTAAGAGGAGAGTATATTGCAGTACAGGCCTACCTCAGGAAAGAAGAACAATCCCATATAAGCAGTCTAAACTCACAATTAATGAAACTAGAAAAAGAAGAACAAATGAGGCCCAAAGTCAGTAGCAGGAGGGACATAATAAAGATTAGAGCAGAAATAAATGAAATTGAGAAGAATAAAACAATAGAAAGAGTCAATGAAAGCAAGGGCTGGTTCTTTGAGAAAATAAACAAAATAACCCCCTAGCCAGACTTATCAAGAAAAAAGAGAGTCTACACACATAAACAGAATCAGAAATGAGAAAGGTAAAATCACTATGGACACCACAGAAATACAAAGAATTATTAGAGAATACTATGAAAAATTATATGCTAACAAATTGGATAACCTAGAAGAAATGGACAACTTTCTAGAAAAATACTGCCTTCCAAGGTTAACCAAGGAAGAAATAGAAAATCTGAACAGACCAATTACCAGCAACTAAATCGAACTGGTAATCAAAAAACTACCTAAGAACAAAACGCCTGGACCAGATGGCTTCACTACTGAATTTTATCAAACATTTAGTGAAGACCTAATACCCATACTCCTTAAAGTTTTCCAAAGAGTAAAAGAACAAGGAATACTTTCAAAGTCATTCCATGAGGACAGCATCACTCTAATACCAAACCAGGCAAAGACACCACAAAAAAAGAAAATTACAGAACATAGATGCAAAAATACCCAACAAAATATTAGCAAACTGAATTCAAAAATACATCAAAAAGATCATCCATCATGATCAAGTAGGATTTTTTCCAGGGATGCAAGGATGGTACAACATTTGAAAATCCATCAACATTATTCACCACATCAACAAAAAGAAAGACAAAAACCACAAGATCATCTCCATAGGTGTTGTAAAAGCATTTGACAAAATTCAACATCCATTCATGATGTTGAATGGGTATACAGGGCAAGTACCTCAACATAATAAAGGCCATATATGACAGACCCACAGCCAACATCATACTTAACAGCGAGAAGCTGAAAGCTCTCCTTTAAGATCGGGAACAAGACAAGGATGCCCACTCTCCTCATTCCTATTCAACATAGTACTGGAGGTCCTAGCCACAGCAATCAGACAACACAAAGAAATAAAAGGCATCCTGATTTGCAAGGAAGAAGTCAAATTGTCCCTGTCTGCAGATGACATGACATTGTACATAAATATCCTTAAAGAATCCACTCCAAAACTACTAGATCTAATATCTGAATTCAGCACAGTTGCAGGATACAAAATTAATACACAGAAATCTGTTGCATTCCTATACACTAACAATGAACTAGCAGAAAGAGAAATCAGGAAAACAATTCCATTCACGGTTGCATCAAAAAGAATAAAATACCTAGGAATAAACCTAACCAAGGAAGTGAAAGCCCTATATCCTGAAAACTACAAGACACTCTTAAGAGAAATTAAAGAAGATACCAATAAATAGAAACTGATTCCGTGCTCATGGATAGGAAGAATTAATATTGTCAAAATGGCCATCCCGCCTAAAGCAATCTACAGATTCAATGCAATTCCTATCAAAATACCAACAGCATTCTTCAACGAACTAGAGAAAATCGTTCTAAAATTCATATGGAACCACAAAAGACCTTTAACAGCCAAAGCAATTCTGAGAAGAATAAAGCTGGGGGCATTATGCTCCCCAACTTTAAGCTCTACTACAAAGCCACAGTAATCAAGACAATTTGGTACTGGTACAAGAATAGAACCATAGACCAATGAACAGACTAGAGATGCCTGATATAAACCCAACTATATATGGTCAATTAATATACGATAAAGGAGTCATGGATATACAATGGGGAAATGTCAGCCTCTACAACAGCTGGTGTTGGCAGAACTGGACAGCTACATGCAAGAGAATGAAATTGGATTATTGTTTAGCCCCATACACAAAAGTAAACTCGAAATGGATTAAAGACTTGAATGTAAGTCATGAAACCATAAAACTCTTAGAAGACAACACGGGCAAACATCTCCTGAATATAAGCATGAGCAACTTCTTCCTGAATGCATCTTCTCGAGCAAGGGAAACAAAGGCAAAAATGAACTTATGGGACTACATCAAACTAAAAAGTTTCTGTACAGCAAAGGACACCATCAACAGAACAAAAAGGCATCCTACAGTACAGGAAAACATATTTGTAAACGACATATCCGACAAGGAGTTAACATCCAAAATATATAAAGGACTTACATGGCTCAACACCCAAAAAGCAAATAACCTGATTAACAAATGGGCAGAGGATATGAAGAGACAGTTCTCCAAAGAAGAAATTCAGATGGTGAACAGACACATGAAAAGATGCTCCACATCACTAATCAGGGAAATGCAAATTAAAACCACAATGAGATATCACCTCACACCAGTAAGGATGGCCAGCATTGAGAAGACTATGAACAACAAATGCCAGCAAGGATGTGGAGAAAGGGGAACCCTCCTAAACTGCTGGTGGGAATGTAAGCTAGTTCGACCATTGTGGAAAGCAATATGGAGGTTCCTCAAAAAACTAAAAATAGAAATACCATTTGACCCAGGAATCCCATTCCTTGGAATTTACCCAAAGAATACAACTTCTCAGATTCAAAAAGACATGTGCACCCCTACGTTTATCGCAGCACTTTTTACAATAGCCAAGATATGGAAGCAATCGAAGTGTCCATCAGTAGCTGAATGGATAAAGAAGAGGTGGTATATATACACAATGGAATATTATTCAGCCATAAGAAAGAAACAAATCCTGCCATTTGCAACAACATGAATGGAACTGGAGGACATTATGCTCAGTGAAATAAGCCAGGTGGAGAAAGACAAATGCCAAATGATTTCCCTCATTTGTGGAGTATAACAATGAAGCAAAACTGAAAGAACAAAATGGCAGCAGACCCAGAGACTCCAAGAATGAACTAGTGGTTACCAAAGGGGAGGAGTGTGGGAGGGTGGGTGGGGAGGGAGGGAGAAGGGGATTGAGGGGTATTATGTTTAGGACATATGGTGTGGGGATCACAGGGAGAACAGTGTATCACAGAGAAGGCACATAGTGGATCTGTGGTATCTTGCTGCACTGATGGACAGTGAAGTGACTGCATTGGGGTATGGGTGGGGACTTGATAATATGGGTAAATGTAGCAACCACATTGTTTTTTCATGTGAAACCTTTCCAGGAATGTATATCAATCATACCTTAATAAAAAAAATTTTTTTAAAGAACATAAACCATCACCTATTAAAAAAATGTATTATTAATGCCAAACAACCCAAAGTTCAATGCCTTAAGAGCCTTTACAGCACTTATTTTTTTAACTTCTCTACAAGCTATCATAACTTGGCAACAGTGAAAGGATTTATGCTAATACACAATTTATTATCATTTTTTATGTAGTAGAAGCTTTACATAATGAAGACTGGGCCACCAACTTTTAAGAAATCTTGATCTCTGAACCTAATATACTATATGAAATTTTCTTTTTTTTAAGTGATTAGCTCACTACTAGGCCAGAAGTTTTAATGACAGTGACATCTTATTCATCCTTGTATTTCCAGAGCCAACCTTAATACATACCATAAAGTTAAAATTCAAATAAATGTTTGCTAAACTTAACTCCAATGATGTCTTATTTGAAGACACACTTAAATTATTAAAATAATTTAAGATATTAAAATACTCAGAACATCCAGAGCTACACAGACCTATAGATACTGAAGTTCTACTTCTTTGTATATATACCCAGCATTTTATTTCTTAACTTAAAAGAAATAAAGGATGGAAAGACATACCAAACTCATGGTTTAGCAGATTTAGTACTAAAAGGGCAATCTGCCCCAAATTGATCTATAGATTCAATGCAATTCCTATCCAAATCCTAGGCAGTTTAGTTGTAGAAACTGACGAGCTGAACCTAAAATACTTATTTGACCAGAAAAGTCAAAATAATCTTGAAAAAGAAAACGAAGTTTGAAGATTCATAATTCCTTATTTTAAGACTTTCTACAAAGTTACAGTATTTGAATTAAAAGTGTAGAAGTAGACCTGTATATTTATAGTCAACTGATTCTCCACAAGTTACCAAGATAAAATGATGGGGAAAGACTAGTCTTTTCAGCAAATGGTGCTGGGAAAACTGGATATCCACATGTAAAAAAATGAAAATGGGTCGCCTCACAACATCTATAACAACTAATCCAAAATGGATCAAAGACCTAAATGACAAGGCTGAAACTATAACTCTTACAAGAAGAGGTTAGGTATAAATCTTCATGACTTTGGAGTATATAGTTTCCTAGACATGATACCAAAAGTGGAAGCAACCAAGGAAAATTGATAAATTCATCAAAATTTAGAACTTTAGTTTTGTTACGAGATATTATGGAGAAAATGGAAACACAACCCACAATGGAAGGAAAATCTGCAAATCATATGTGATATATATTTTACATATATTAAAGAATACTTACAACTCACTTATGAAAACACAACCTGAGTAAAAAACGGGCGAAGGATCTGAATAGGTTTTTGTCCAAAGAAGATATACGAATGGCCAATAAGCACATGAAAAGATGATCATTTGTCATCAAAGCAATGAGAATGAAAACTGTAATCCAATGAGATACCACTTCATACCCACTATTATGGCCATAATCAAAAAGACACACAATAAAAAAGTGTTGGTAAGGTGTGGAAAAAAAACAGAAGCTTCTCAACTGAGAATGTAAAATGGTGCAGCCACTTTGGAAAATAGGCTGGCGGGTCTTCAAAAGATTAAATACAACTCAGCGATTCCATTCCTAAAGAAATGAAAACATATCCAAGAGAAATGGAAACAAGTCCATACAAAAGCTTGTACACAAATGATCACAGCAGCATTATTAATAATAGCCAAACGTGCAAACAGCCCAAATGTGCATCAACTGATGAAATAAATGTGATACAGTCACACAATGGAGTATCACTCAGTCATAAAAAAGAAATGAACTACTGCTACATGCTACAGCATAAATGATCCTTAAATCCTTATGCTAAATGCAAGAATCCAGGCACAAAGGTTAAATAATGTATGATTCCATTTATATAAAATGTGTGAAATAAACCAAATCAGTGATAGCCAGAAGCTTGAGGGGTAGGAGAGAGAAATGGGAAGTGATGGTTCATGAGCACAGGGTTTCTGTCTGGGGTGATAAAATGAAAATGTCCTGGGATTAGATAATGGTAATGGCTGTGCAACTTTGTAAATATACCAAAAACCACTGAACTGCACACTTTTAAAGGGTAAATTTTATGACATGTAAACTATATCTCAATAAAAAAAATTTTATTTATAAGATTTTTATTTTTCTCTAGATAGGAAGGCTACCAAGTTAGAAATTTTACCATAGTTTAAGAACAATCCTTGACTCTTTAAAATGACCACAAGCTTTTCAACTACGGACAGTCCGCAGGTTACAAATAGTCTTGATATTGATCCAACCAGAACTATTACACTTTCTCAGGAAAACAGAGGTCAGTCTTTTTCAAGAGGCCTTGTATTCCAACACCATAATTGAAAGACTCCTGTCTGTTATAGGATAGACTGAACTACTCCAATGGAAAGCTCAGGCTGCAATCTACCTAACTTTGTGCCCTATGGCACCTCCCAGAGGTCAGAAGATCAAAGGTTGCAGATGTCCACACAGGGTTCTCTTGGAGGCCCAGTAGCGACCCTCTCCTCCAAAAACGTGCTTTTTTTTTTTAAATTAAGAAATAACAGGAATCCAGAAGCTCTAATTTAATAAAGTAGTATGCTCAACACTCTCAAAAATCACTGTCACAAAGCAAGGTCAGTGGGATTGCCCAGAAATAAGTCTCCTGATTTCTAGCTGTTTCCTGGCTTTCCTTTGGATCTGGTCAGTCTTTGATAAAGTTCTAAATAATCATTAGTGTCAGTGAAAGTCAAGCAGTTCACCAACTTAGAGAATGAGAACTCCGAAGATTCTCTCAATTCAAGTATATGTGAGTTAACGTTAAGAAGTTAAATAAACTGTATTGACCCATGACTTAGTAATCAAGAGAAATGGTTGGAGTAAAAAAGAAGCCAAGAAAACAATTTCTAGAACATCTAAAGACCAACCTTAATTTAAACAGTAAGAGAATTAATGTACAATTAGGGAAGTTTAAAAAGAATATAGCAGCTATTTCTTAGTTAACTTGGAAAAGACAATCATTCTTGTGATAAACATTTATTAGTCATCTACCATGTATCAGACACTATGCTGCTTGGTGCTGTGGGAGGGGGATATGAAAATGTCCAAGATCCAATCCTGGTCAACAAAAAACTCACGAGGTGCAACATATCAAAATATAGACAACTAAGTCATTCAGGAGCTATAATAGTAGTCTGCATAAAGAGCGATAGCAATAAAAAGGAGAGAGGTGAAAAGAGGGAGAAATAAAGAAGGTGAAATAGGATGAAAAATTTCAGAAGTTTACCTTTTTAATTCAACACTACCAGAGTAATGTTGACACTGAGCTGGACACTAAAGGATGAGTAAAATGGAAAGAAAGGCTATTCTAGATACAAGAAAGAGAATGGACAAAATATGAAGATATAAAACTGCATTATAAATTCAAGAAAAATAGTGCAGTTTAACATGAATATAAAGTTTAGGGGCACTAAGCTGTGGACTGGAGTTGAAAATGCAGCAACAGAGGTAGGTCTGTGTTTTTACTTGTATACCACTACTTTAAGGCAGCAATGTAAAAGATGGAGCAAAGACAAGCAGGGTTTAGGGGAAGGAGACCAGTGGAGGTGACATAATAATCCAAATTCATTTCTCTTAAAATAATTTTATTTTTTAAACACCATTCCTTCTAATAACTTTGCTTTCATATAAAACCCAGGATCTCAAAATATCAATGATTATGTAAGGAATCAAGAATGAGTGAACTGGGTTCATGGGGTTCCTAAACCTGATATAGAGAAGGACAATTCTACATACTTCTTATTATAAAAACCTTATCAGTAAAAATCATCCAGTATAAGGAAAAAAAGAAAAAGAACAAGGGACAATGAATAAAGAAAGCCTCAATGACCTGTGAAACAATGTCAGTCAGTCATAATTTAGTTGGATGCTAAAAGGAGAAAAAATGGGGCCATAATTTTTTTAAATAAATAATGACCAAAAAATATCCCAAAATTGGATGAAAACCTCTTCTTATTGATCCTAGAAGATTACAAATCCCATGCAGAATTATTACAAAGAAAAACTACATTGAGGCACATCATAGTCAAACTGCTTAAATCTAAAGAAAAGAGAAAAATCTTAAAAGCTGCCCAAGAGCAATGGGTTGGGGAGAAGACACATTAGTCCCTCCTTATTCACAGGGGATACATTCCAAGACCCCTAAGAATGCCTGAAACCATGTATAGCACCAATCTATACATACATACCCATGATAAAGTTTAACTTATAAATTAGGCACAGAAAGAGATTAACAACAATTAATAGTAAAATAGGACAATTGATACGATATATTAAAAGTTATGTGAATGTGGTCTCTCCTTCTCTCTCAAGATACCTTATTGTACTGTACTCATCCTTCTTCTTGTGATGATGTGAGATAAAATGCCTCCATGATGAAAGGAAGTAAGTGAATGACACAGGCACCATGAGGTAGCATTAGGCTACTAATGACCTTGTGATAATAATAAGGAAGTCATCTGGTCGAAGATCATGGTTGACCACGAATAACTGAAATCATGGAAAGCAAAACCATGGATAAGAAGGGACTACTGTACATACAGGGGAATAAAAATACGTATGGCAGCTGGCTTTTCACCAGAAATAATGTAGGCCACAGACAATGGAACATCTTCAAAGTTCTGAAACCCTGAAAAGGTGGGAAAAACATTACAAACTCGAGTCCACATTAAGAAAAACTATTGTGAGGATGAAATACAGATTTCTTCAGATAAACAAAAACCTACAAAATTTACAGTCTGCAGTCCTGTACTGTAAGAAATGCAAAAGGAATTTGTTAGGCTAAAGGGGAAAGATATCAGATTAAAATCTGAATTTATAGAAAAGAACACCAGAAAAGGTAAATAAATAGGAAAATGTTTTTTCAACATAATTTCCTTAAAACAAAACTATTTAAAGCAAATAAACCTTTAAGATAGGACTTATGATGTTAAATATAAGTGTAAGATCTAACAATAGCACAAAGAAAGGAGTGGGTAGATAAATGTAGATAGATGGAATTAAAGTGTTGAAAGGTTATTTGCGAAATGGATGGAAAGAGGTAAGTAATAAGTGGTATGAAGTGTGAGGTACATAGAGAAAGGTGGTAAATTATTACAACTAAACAGACTTTGATTAAGTTAGCCATATATATTGTTAGGCCCTAGAATGACTACTAAAAAATTAATGAGAGGGACATGGCTAAGAAATCACTAGAGCAAATAAAATAGAATACTATAAACCATTTGATTCAAAAGCAAGGTTGCAGAAATGAAACAACACAAGTACAAAAGAAAAACAAATAGCAATATTATGAGTAATTATATTAAATATAGACTAAGCTCTCCAATAAGAAGGCAGAGATTATCAGACTGATTTTTAAAAGCAAGAACCAATGGCTATATGCTGTTTATAAGAGAGATACTTTAAATATGACATTTATAGACTAACAGCAAAATGCCAGAAAAAAATATACCAAGAAGTTGCCAAAGAAAGCTATAGTGGGTATATTAATATCAAAGTAAGCTTCAAGATAGAGTATTTTAAGAAATTAAGGAGAACATTTCATAACAAAAGACCAATTAAACAGGAAGATTGAACACACCATACACAAATATTAATTTGAAATGGGCCATAGGTCTCAATGTAAAATCTGAAACTATAAATCCTACAGGAGAAAATGGAGAAGAAAATCTTTATGACCTTAGCTGATTTCCTGGACAGGACACAAAAGTCACTAATCATTCAATTAAAAACTGATAAATTAGACTTTATCAAAATTCAAAGTTCTACTCTTTTTAAGAGACTTATGAAAACAAAGGCAAACCACACACTGAAAAGATATTTACACAATAAAATCCAAGACATATATCCAAAATGTAGGGGAAAAAAACTATTAGAACTAATGACAACCAAATTTTAAAAAGAAAAAAAGGCAGAAACCTTTAAAAGAACCTCCAGAAGAGAAGACAGATGAATCAACCAGTAAGCACATGAAAAGATGCTCAGCATCAATGGCCATCAGGGAAATTCAAAATGAAACAACAATGGACTAACAGTTCATACCAACTTAGGTGGCTAAAATTAAAAAGACCAGCTGATAGCAACTGTTGGCCAGGACGTGGAACAACTGGAACTTTCATGCATTGCTACCAGGAATGTAAAACACACAACCAATTTGGATAAAGGTTTCCCAGTTTCATATAAAGTTAATATTTCACCTACCCTCTGAGATAGCAATTCTTCTATTATTCAAAAGAAATGAAAGCATATGTCCACAAAAAAATTGTATAAGAACTACCTAGTAGCTTGTTCATAGTAGCCCAAAACTGAAAACAACCCAAATGTCACCAACACATGGATTAAAAAGTTGCGGTATATTCATGTATTCATATATTACATACATATACTCATATGTTCATACATATACAGAATCAGTAATAAGAAATAAACACTGACATACGCAATAGCATCAAAGATAATATGCTGAGTGAAAGAAGCCACACATAAATAGAGTATCTACCGAATGATTGAATTTATAGGAAGTTCTATTATGTGAGGTTTATGTGAACCAATCTACTATGGAAAAAACTACTGTGGCCTTAAAGATCACGACCTGTAACTAGGGCCTGACTACAGGTGTGTTGTAAGATTGAGATAAGCATGTAAAATAGCTCCTATTCTATAAAGCAATATACAAATACAGACATTATTATTCATTCATAATAATTTTGTTATAGCAAGTTAATGTCCTCCTAAGGAGGACTAGTAATGCCTATTCAGCAAAATCCCCAAGAAAGATCACAAACTAGAATTATACAGCTTTGAGCAGATCTTCCAAAAATGAATCAACAGCCAATTTCAATGTAATCCTAAAACAAAGATTAACTCTAGAGTTGAGGGGTGGTGGGGGTGGCACACAACTGAAGACTAGGCAATATTCTTAAACAGAAGTGATCGAACAAGTAACAGATAATTCAGCAACTTCAGGAAAATTAAGGTAACCAAAATATAGACAATGCAACATAAATAAAGATATGTAAAAGATCAACAATGCAATTACACACCTTTCATTACAAAACACCACTTCAAATGAAGTATATTTTAATTATTCCAATAACTTACTTCTGATTGAAATCTTTTGTCAACACAAAGTACCCTGCTCTATCACACACTAATGTAAGCATTCTTTAACATCCCTCAGATTAAAAACAGCCTAGTAAAAATATCTTTTTCTGACAACTAAATGCAAGAAGCTAATATTAACTTCATATTCATACCTGAGGAAAGCAATTTCTATCATAAACAGCTAACTACTCCAAATAGCTATATCTGTGAATATTATGTTTTATGCTTTAACTAACCCCACTGCCAAGTATGCCTGCTCATTAAAGTGAATTATCATACACTATTTTATGCTCTTCCTTAGCTCTTTAAGTGCACCATTTCAAAGAGCTTCAGACATAATACTGGATTCCTGATCCCTTCTGCCCCTGGCTTCTCTGGCTTCAGACAAGGTCTCAATGGTCTTTTTCCCTCCCAGTTTTGATGTGGCAATCCAGTTTAAAAGCATTTGTTTACCCTCCCTCCAACATCTTAGGATGCTGCTCCTGGTAGATGCCCATAGAAACAGCACAGTATTTGTATGCACCATAGAAAGAGTGCACATTATTTCCCAGTTTCAGTCTTGGTTTATACCTGTTGTCTTAGCATAATTAAAAACAACAATCCTTTTCATTCTCAGAAGTTTCTAGTTTGGACAACAGGTTAAAAAGTCACTCTATTCATACTACAAAAATAGGCTATGAACAGTGATATGTACAAAAGGCACTCAAAGCCAAACAGTGTGGCTGGGTAGCTGGCTGAATGAATGTATGGACAAAAACTATTCCAGTATCAGCATAGAGCTCTGGAACATTCCTGTTGAACAACTGAAGGTTTTTAATACTTTTAAATATATTGATTATCAAATTAAGGTAGGTGTTGCCCAAGGGAAACTGATAAGGATTTTACTCTTACTCGATGGATTAAAATTAATATGTAATTCACACTTTGATTATAGTATAGTAAATGTTCCTCTAAACATTGAGAATACTTGAAAACCATATGTTCTATTAAGTTATTAATAGTTGGCCATACCTTGTTTTTAAATCATCAATACCTTAACCTAATCTTTTTAGAAATTATTTTTAATTGAGATAAATAAGGTATTACTATGTCATAATTTATTTCAAGAGATGATAGGTTACCCATATTTAATGCAAGTCAAAAAGCAGTTTAAATGACTTATATATTACTAGTTTAGGTTAATTCAACAGTTTTATATCTCAGTATTGGTCAAATTAATAATTGAGTCTAAGCCTAAAAGAAAAGAATTTGATGGTCAAATGAACTTACGACTGGCAATAACCCATGTGTTCTTCAAATGCTGACTAACTGTGGTTAAATCCATATAATGGAATAAATATATCAAGCAAAACGGAACAAACTGCTGATAACTCACAGCAACATAGATGGATAATAATTTCATTATGCTAAGTGAAAGAAGCCAGACTCAAAACACCTTCTACCATGTAAGTCCCACTCATATCTATTTCTGGAAAAGTAAAAATTACAGGCACTGAAAACAAAACACTAGTTGCCACAGCCTGGGGGGTGGATGAAGGAGATGACTATCAAAGGACAAGACCATCCTCTATCTTGATCATGGTGATGATTACACTGCATGCATCTGTCAAAACTACTAGAACTATATACCAAAATGAATTTTATATGTAATTTTTAAACTTATGGGCAAAACATTATTTTCTTAAGTAGTTTAGATCCAAAAAAGAGAAAAAGAGGTCAACAAAAACAAAATGTTACACCCCACCCTTAAGAAGAGAACAAATACTGCACGTGCAAATGAAAGGCAGCTCCAACTACACTTTGACCAACAATATATTGTCAAGGCTCTATGCCAGTACTTCTTTCCATTTCCGCAGTGTTCTCTCTCTCTAAATCAGATCCTAACCTCAGCCAACTCATTCTTTAAAACCCTCTCTGAATGCCTGTACTTACTCTCTGCTTTCTAGCGTTGGTTTGTCTAATAGACTATTTCATGTACATAATCTACCTCTGCTCTGTCTTGCACTCTCAGGCACCAATTTACTTCTTCATTCTTGGACTTCATGTTAGTACAGTCATCCCCCACTCTTTTTCGCAGTTACACGTTCCACAGTTTTAGTATTTCACACTAAACTGTGTCCAGAGCAGATGATTCTCCTGACATATAGTCAGAAGGACAATAGTCACCTATGTCACAAGGCCAATGTCACTTGCCTCATTTCATCTAATTAGTAGGCATTTATCATCTCACATCATCACAAGAACGGTGAGTACAGTACAGTAATAGTTGTTAATCTCTTACTCTACCAAATTTATAAACTAAACTTTATCACACAGGTGTATACGTATAGGAGAAAACATAGTACATGCAGTTGACCCTTAAACAATGCAGTTAGGGATGCTCACAGTCCACACAGTTGAAAATCCACATATAACTTTGCCCCTCAAAAATCTTAACTACTAATAGCCTACTATTAGTCAGAAACCTAACTGGGCCTTAAATACATGTTTGAAAAGTTAATACATATTTCATATGTTACATGTACTATTACTGTATATAAAAATCTGTGTATAAGTGGACCCACACAGTTCAAACCCATGTTGTTCAAAGGTAAACTCTATAGGGTTCAGTACTATCCTTGACTTCAGGGATCCTCTGGGGGTCGTAGAACATATACACCCAGGGATAAGAGGGGATACTATACTTCTATTAATTCCCTTAATTCCTGATACTCTCTCAACTTTCTTCTGACTGGTCCTTTAGGTAAACTTGATCATGACCCCTCCACAGCCTTCAACTGGGGTTCTTTAACCATGAGTTAAAACCATGAAGATTAGTAATTTCATCTATCCTTGAAGTGCTTCAGAAATAACAAACTCGGAAGGCCTCCCTTGGGACCCCCTACCAGTGTTTTTTGACTACAATAAATATGTCCTTATTTTTGTCCAACCAAACTCTTGCTCATCTTTAAATTCTACTTCCTCTTTGATTTTACGCAAAGAGACACAGATAAGAGGTTAACTTCTTCCTCACAAAAATCATGCATCTACTTTAAGACTAGTATTAAAATTACATTCTTCCTTCTTCAGAGTACATATCTATGATTCCTTCAACACTGTTTATTACTTAATATTGTATTTCATGTTCTCAAACTGCTCATTTTTCTTTATTTTTTAATAATGTAACCCAAACAGAATACCAACAAACAGACAACTTACAAATAAATATAAAGGTGGTGAAAAGATAATATCCTTTGAAAAAACAGACCAGCCAACTATATTACATTCCCACTATGACAGAGGACAATAGAAAAAATTACAATCTCAAACTTTCAGAAGTTAATTCCCTAGCAGTGAATTTGTTACTTCCTCAGGAACCAGAAGACCCCAATCTTCATAGCCACGGAGCCTTTACCCTGGGTAAGAAAAGGATTCCCTGACCCCCTAAAAAAACATCTTCTTACTATGAATTCATTGTAATTCTCTCTCCTATGACAGACAGGTGGCCTTCATGGGGTCTTAAACTTCTTAGCTATCATCTCAGTTCTACTAGAGCTCACTGCTGCTAAATAATTATGCAACTGTTGAAACTACTTACTATAACCTTTTATTTCCTTTAAAGTCAACGTATCATTTTCATGAGCTGTAGACAGAACAAAGTTGAGAAAAGATTAAGCTGGAAAGCAAAGAGAACTCTATTTTTTTAAAAAACTAAATAGTTTTTCCATGTGAGCAAAATATTTGCCTTCAAGATAACTGAGAGACATAGTGAACTATAGAATAAGAAGACTTTTGTCAAGTTAAATCAAAAAACAAGACCAAAATACAGAAAATAAAGCTAATGGGCAGAGAGAAGATAAAAGACAAGAATATTTTAAATGGAGATAGACTGCAGGATGCAGAAACAGGGATTGTAATAAAAGGAACAGGAAAACAGAACTCTCTCCTCAAAAAAGCTCAAGAGTAATGGATGCAAATTTAATCTCATTTTGTGTTTCCTTTTTAAGAAAGCAATAATATGGCTGTTTAAAATTAGTTCAAGGAACAAAGGAAAAAGGATTTCAGATGATCAGTGTACATGGGAAGTTATCAAAGGTTAAGAATTTTTATGACAAAGCTTCTAGAAAATGAAGAATTGAGTCAGGAATAAATAGCCATATTAAAATACCTGTATTTCAAAACAATATTCTTCAAGTTTAGGCTTGCCTCTCCAGTAATAGACTGAACAGGAAGCTATACCAAAAAATACAGGAAAGATGGTGCTGTACAAGCTACCTCTACCTCTTGAACTTGTCTAGGTCATGGCAGCAGCTAACAAAATCCTAGGGGGGTTAAAATCCACCCCATACCCAAGATCAAAAACTACTCCCACCCCACCTTGGCTCAATGGTTTTCTCCCACTGTGGTGAGGGTGGTTTTGCAAAAGCTCCTCAAATGCCAGGAAACACTGTAATACAAAAAGAAAAAACAATTCATAAGTACCCAAACTTAACTAACATTCTGGCGTCCCTCTCAAGGCCGATTGGTATGGTGGAAAAAGCACTAGCCTAGGAACCAAGAAGCCAAGTGTATTCTGTTCAGCATCATTCTGAGATGTTTGCTATATTCCAGGTGACTCATGAGAAAGGGCACCAAACTCTTTTCGAAGGTTATTAAACTCGTAGAATATAAGCCAGAAGCTGCTGATGGCCATCTCTGCCACTAACTGAGCTGAAAATGAAGCCATCAGAGAACCCAGCAGAACTAAAAAAAATGTAAAGAGATATTCCTGGTGACATAATTTAAGAAGCTGGCTCCAGTTTTCCCTGCAGTATTTTCACTTAAATTGGTCTTTAATGGGTTTCTGTAACTTGCAGGGAAGTTTGGTCAGTACACTTGGGTTCTAATTCCCCACTGAACATGAACTCAAGTCACTCCTTATTGGCGTTACTTTCCTGTTCTATAAAATGGGCTAGATTTGAGGTTTTTCAGTAACTTTTAAACAACAGAACTTTTTTTTAACAAAAATCTTATTCTGATACCAAAAAATAAAGTTCATATAAATGTACTTTATAAAATCAGATTTATATTTACTTCTGACCAAAAGCAATAAAAACAATGGATATTTAAATCTCACCTTGAGACTGAAAATAAAAATGACTATTAGTTAAATGTACTTTATAAGATCAAATGTATGATATTTATATTACGACCAAAATCAATAAGAACAATGATGTGTTTTGATAAAAACAAAATTTCAAAACTGGTGACTAATGGTAAAAGTTGAAAGCTTTATCTCTCAGAATTCAATTTATTTCTGCATTTTGTTTTGACTGCATATTAGTAAGCCAATCTTCATTCAAGAATAGTTGCAAAGAGTAACATATTTTCCGCATCTGCCTTACCCATTGATACTATTTAATTAAAGGTGGAGAAAGCTTTGTTCTATACAAAAGAAAACCTGACAGCACAAGTTTTTTTAAATAGGCCTCAAACTAGTTAAAATTTAGAATATAATATAGTTAAGTATTCATGTGTGTTGCTTATTTTAATGATTTAAACCTCATTAAATCAAAATTAAATCTGAACCTAATGTTTACAGAATCCAATTAGTGCCTTCATACAACTCTAATAAAAACAGGTAATTCCTAAACTCTTTTAAGATCATTTCCAGATTCGTGTACACTCGCTGCACACAGGATATTATAATGAAGCAAATGTAAAGTTATAATTCCTTTTTTCATAATAAGCCTGCTTTAAAGGAAAGAAAAATTTCACCAATTCCTATTGGAGAGTTATAAACATAACAAGAAATTATGTCAAATAAGAAGGCTATTACAATAATCTTTCAATTTTAATGAGAACCAACTTGATGGGGCAGATCATAGAAGATGCTATAAAAATTTATTATTTAAGAGTTTCCTGCTTTGCAATAGAAATGATTAACTCTCCATCTCTAATCTCAAGAAGTTAACCATCTAGTAGAGGATACAATACATTCATCTACTCAACAAAAGCGTCTCCTCAGCACCACCAGCCACTATGCAACTGGAACCAAAAGGTGAGTAATATACACATGATCCCTACCCCTGTAAGTTTAGAGACTTTAACCTGAGGGCAGTAGATAACCAGTGAAGATTTTAAACAAAGAGAACATACCATTAGGTCAACATTTCTGAAAGATCACTGACTATGTGAAAGTTACTATAAATTGAAAGTAGTAAGCTCAAGGGGAGAGACCAGTTAAGAGCTGCTACAATGATCACAAAATAACAGGACCAAAAGAGGGAACAAACAAAGCTTCAGAGAAGTAACATTGCAGTTCAATCTTAAAAGACAAAGAGTAAATCAGACAAGTAGAGGACAGGAGCTTGTGCAATAAGAGAGACCACAAGAAAGGTATGTTTGGGAAACTTCAAATAGTTCCTCACAGTGGGTCTTGAATGAAGTGAGTCACAGCTAGGAAGTCAAATCAAGGTAAAGGATATTCTGTAACAAAGACACATCTCTAGGACATCTAAGAAATACTTTAAAGCAGGGTGATAATATGACCAGGCTTACATTTTAGATTCTTCCAGGGACAGCTGGCCTAAAGAAGAGGACAAGAAGTCTAACCATCCAACCAAGAACACAAGAACACACCCTTGCCAACAGGTACACTGTCTTAAAGACTTAGTCTAATAATTTATCATGACAACCAAATATGGTCCAAGCAGTACTCTGGGCTTTATAAACCAAGTAACTAGTACCAAACTCAAGCCACACTACAGTCGACAATGGCTACTGAAACAAAAAAGGGCTCTGCAGATAAAATACTAAAAATGTAAAGGTGGCATGAGAAATACAGGAGAGGAAAAAAGCAGCAACTAAGAAAACGGGGAACTAACAGAAACAATTTTACTTCAGGGTAAAAATTACTTCCAATTGTTGTCAGTTACACATAGATCCACCTCTGTAATTAACAAATTGTGGCTCCTGTCAATCAGTTCAAGACCCAAATGTAATTTAATACACAACACTAAAAAAAATAACCAAACAAAAACTAGATTAGAAACAGCAGAAGTATAACAGAAGACAAGCTCTATAACAACTAGTTTCCCACTACTTAAAAAAAAACACTCTCCCTGAATGGCTGGCCCTTGAAGCATATCCAACTAAAATGGTGGTGGGGTGGGGTGGGGTGGGGTAGGATGAGGGAAGACTTGCTATTTCATAAAGGTTTCTAATTAATAAACTACAGAAGTTCTTGAATGTTCTCATTCCAATTATTTTTCTTATATAACTCAGATTCAAAACTAATAAAAATACAATGAAGAATCCAATTATTTTATCTTAAGAAAATGAATCCTACCTTTCCAGGGTCATCCTTGGATCGAGGCACTTTAAGGAAACACTTGTTCAGTGACAGATTATGTCGTATGGAATTCTGAAATTAAAAAAGAAAGGCCATAGGGTCATTGGGATCCAAAAAACTAAACCCACCTTAAAAACACAATCAGAAACCTAAATATGCCTATGCATTGGAATACAATTTCAAACAGAATAAGCTTTTAAAATGAGCTCTAAATTTAAACCTTCCTGATTTTCAAATTATGAATATTGCAAAGGGAAACAAAAGTTTCTAGTGGATTGTATAAAACTCCAAATAATGGAATATGTGTCCCATTTTAAATGTTTATTAAGGCCTTTTAATGATGCATGAAGATCCTATAATTAATATTAAATATTAAATGCCAAATACAAAATTATATATGTATGACTTTAATTGTGACATTCTTCCATCTGTCCATTCATTCATTCATTCATTCATTCATGGAAACAAGCCAGAATGTCAAATGCCTAAGAGTTATTCTACATGGAATTACAGGTGATTATTTTTCTCTTCTTTTCTGCAACATTAAAATGATCTACAAGGCACATGTATCACCACTTTCGAATGGGTTAAAATTTTAAACAACAAAAAAAAATTCCATTGTTCACTACAAGAGCATATAGAAACCAGTTAGGTTCTCACTACAACCTATAAAAAAGAAAACCACATGGGAAGACACTGACTACAGAGGGTTAGCAAGAACAGCTAGCTAGGTCCCTCAATGTATCAGGAAAGAATAACCAACTTAGATCATAGGAACATGCACTTTGAGACCTGGAGAATCCGTGAAACAGGAAAATCTTTTGATGAGTAAGTAGGACTGTGCCACAAATTTTACAGAAAATAGCCAAAGAACATTTCTTCTTAATGAAATGCTTCAAAATCTATTCCATAATTGTTTGTTCCAAAATGGCCAGGTATTTGATGGAGAGTGACCCCAACTGCATGGTGCCACTACCTAGATTTTTGGTGGGCATAGGGAAGGTGGTCATTTTTTTTGGCATAATGTCTATTTTATTTTTAAATACAAAATTCAGAACTCTAACAACAATGCCTATATTAAAACTTCCTCTCATGAAGCAATATTGGGATTAGAGAAGTTTTTAAAAGATGACCAAAGAATATAAATTCAAGCCTATCTAATTACCAAATACCCATTTAAAACTTATGAACAGGAGTTCCACCTCTGCTTGGGATGTAAACAATTATAAAGAATGATGATCCCTTTTAAATAATGAGAAGACAAGGAGTGAACCCCAAAAAAATCATACCTATTTTTGAGCTGCATCAGAACTGAGGTTGCAAGGCAGCCTCTTAGGAAATTAAATTCCGAAGAGGAACAAGCCTATTCAAGAAAAAAGGGGATAACTGCCTCACCTTTTGGCAGAGTATGGCAGAATGAGGTAGCTATCATTCAAGCATCCAAGAAATTAGCCAAAATGGAAAGGCCAACCATGGGCTAGTGTGTCAGTTTAAAATAACAAGGGCCCCAGACGTAAATAAGAAAAGTCACTCACTCTTGAGCTCTTCTCCATGAGTCTTTACTGTAAAATCACAAGAAAGATTGGGGATAGGAAAGGAGACCAAAGAAAGTCTCCTCTGTGGCACAGGCAGGAAGGAGGTAACTGACAAAGGCCTACCACCTTCTATAGACAAAACAAATCATTTTAAGTTTGAGGTAGGAGTAGCAAAACCTCTCATCCACAGGTCTCTGGCAAAGAATGCTTTTGTGGGAAGAATGTAAACAAAACCCTTCTTTTGCCTCTCAGCAGAATACAGGTAAAAATTGACTGCTGATGAGGGAAGAGTAGAAGCAAAATCCTTTCACTCTGGGACAAGTATCCAGAAGTACCTTGGGCTCAGGATCTTACACCAATAGACCATGCTGAGGTTGACCTCAACTACAGCTATGGAAGGGGCAGTAAACCCTATCCAAAAGCAACTACAGATACAAGGCTAATCTAGCTGAGGGAAAGAAACACTGAAAAGCCCCACTCCGAAGTCCAAGGGCCTAAGTAAGACTAATGCTGGATCAAGACAACAGAGAAAACCCCAGCCCCTACTACAAGCCTAGCAGTAACAGGCTACTGACAGAAGTAGGGCAAGAACCTGGAGAGAGACCCCTACCCGTAGCAAAAAGGACTAAAAATTTAGAGAAAACAAGAAAATTGAGAAAACCCTACCCCTCCCCCTAAGCACCCAAGTCCCCAACTTAAAGCACAAAGCAACAGGAGACTATTGCTGGAGGAAGGTAAAGTCTGTGGTATACAAGAGGTAGGTATCAGCAATAAAACCCAAATCTAGCTCAACTACTGACAGACTGATTCAATTCTCTACACATATGGCCTGGGAACAAAGATGCTTGTCCATTTACAGGTATAAATACTATTTACTTCAATCTCTACCAATCTTCTATACATGTATCTGACAGTCAAAAATTGCAAGATACATAAAAAAGCAAAGAAACAAAATAGTGTCAAGAAATAAAGTCATCAATAAAACCCAAATGAGAGATGACTCAGTTGTGAGAATTATCAGACAAGAACTTTATGACTAATACGTTCAAGGACCAAATAGAGAAAAGTGGACAACTTGCATAAAGAAATGGTATATTTTAAGAGAGTGAAGAGTCAAATACAGATGAGGAAAAAAAAACCATGATCAAAGATAAAAAAAATTCCCTAAATGGGGTCACTAGCAGACTGGACACAGCTAGAGAAAGGCTCCAAATATCTTGAAGACAGATCAGTAGAAATTGTCCAACTGACACACACAAGTGTGCAGACATGTGCACAAATACTTAAAAAAAAAAAATCCAAGAATTGAGGAACAATACATGTAATTTGAGTTTCAGAAGAAAAAAAGAAAAAGTATGGGGCAGAAGAAAAATGTGAAGAAGTTAAGGATTTTACAAAAACAACTTAAGACATCAAATCACAGATGCAAGAATTCAGAGAACACCAAGCAGAATAAATTAAAAATCCACACACCTATATTTATTATGGTCAAAATGCTGAAAATCAAAATGAAGAAACCATCTTGAAAGCAACAAGAAAAAAAAAAGATTGCATAAAGAGGAACAAAGATAAGAATTATCACAACCATCTCAAAAACTGTAAATTACAAGACAACAGAAAGACATCTTTAAAATACTGAAAGGACAAAAGTGTCAATTCTATATGAAATAAAAATCTCTTTTACAAATGAAGGCAAAATAAAGACTTCCAAGAAAGCAAAAGCAAAAAGAATTCATCTCTTCTAGTGCCAGTTGGCTGGCAATGCTGTAAGGACATTCTTCAGGCAGAAGTATAATATCAAGTGGAAACTGTGATCTATAAAAAGTTCCAGAAATTATAAAAATGAAGGTCAATTTTTAAAAAGCACTTTTTCTTATTTATAATGCCTTTAAAAGACAACAAAGGCAAATGCAACAATTTACTATGGGGTTTATAACATGCAAATGTAAAATATGAGACAACAATAGCACAAAGGATGGGATAGAGAAATTAGAAGTGTATGGTTTATAGAGTTCTTCCACTATACATAAAATGGTGTATTTGAAGGTAGACTATGAACAAGTTAAAGATGTGTGTGGTAAACCCTACAGCAATGACTAAAACAAAATATAGGAATGGGTAGAACTAATAAAATAACAGTGGAGATAAAACAGAATCATGAAAATATTCAGACCAAATCTAAAAGAGAAGAAAAAGAAAGGATTAATGAAGACAAGCTAGAGCTCATCAGTTTGTTAAAAATTCAAGATGGGAAAAAAACAAAATCAAAATGGTAAGAAAAAAAACTAATATGGTTGTATTTTCTGAATGGCTTCAAAGGAGGAACACATCTCCACTTAGGTTTTCCACCTCTGCAAAAAGCTCAAATGTTGGAAATCTTCAAGGCTCTGTCCCTTGTCCTTTTTTCATTTCTGTATTTGCTGCCTAGCAATCTAATCTACAGACATCTGTGACACTTCAGTGACCGTGTGTGACAGACACTTCATCTTCCTAGATTCCCCAACAGACCTTTCTCCTGAGTTCCTAACATATATTTCAACAATCTAATAGACATCTCCAGAAATACCTTAAACTCAACATGTTTAAAACTAAACTCAGTACTCATCCCCAGTGTGATCTTCTTCCAGTTTTCCTTTCTGTTTAAAGATACTCACATAATTGCTCCAACTAGAAACCTACGCCTCCCTCTTCCTTACCATCTGAAACAAAACTGTCACATCTTCATAAGTTTACCTTTGACCTACTTTATTCCATTTCTTCTGTCACTATTTCAGTCCAAGACACAAGTTACCTCTTCACAAGGCAAAAAGTGACATTAACCCCTGCACTTAACCTTTCAGTGACTTCCCAACTGAAGTCCAAGATCCTAACAATGTCCCTATAGGCTCTTCATAATCTGACCCTACCTTGCTATCTATCTATACATATCCCCTGAAATGTTCTCTCTCACTTCAAGGTTTTTCATTTGTTGCTCCCTCTACAAAGATTACTGTCCCCAACCTTACTCCATATATCCATCCCCTTCACCTGAGTCTACTCGACTTTCAATTCATTCTCGGTGTGAACATCAGTTCTTTAGGGAAATCCTTTTTGACCTGCATAGATTGTTAGGTTAGGTCTCGCTGTAATCAACTTCCTTACCACCCTGGATTTCTCATCACACTTGCAATTACTTGTTTAATGGTCTTCCTCCTCCCTATTGTATTTTACACCAAAATGTAGCAGGCTCCATGAGGACAGGAACCTTGTCTATCAACTCAGTATCCAGAATATAATGCTTTTCATGTAATAATCACAAACCTGTTGGGAAAAAAAAAACAATACCAAAAGCATATTTAGAAAGCAAGAACACCCAGAGAGATACAAGACCCAAGACATATATATATATCCACACATTGGAGAAAAGAGATTACTTCAGACCTCACAGCTTGGGCAGACCCTACCTCTAATAACCCCAAGAAAAGATTGGGAGAGTAGGAGAGGTTGAGATAATTAGAATGATCCAGGTTAACTACCACTAGGAGAAAACTGGTGCAGATTAAAAAAACCATCAAACTGCTTGGCCTTGAAAACCCGAAATTCAAAAGTAGTTTCTCAAAAGTATAATCTATTTGCACTAGAATCGCTTCAGATTAATTTCAGCGCAGATTTCTAGATTCTATCCAAGATAACTAATTCAAAATCTCTAGAGTTGTGACCCAAGAATGTCAAGTTTAAAAGCACTCAAAGTGATTATTTTTAAGTTCAAACTGGCAGCTCCAATTCAAATAAGCCACTACATTCCTACCTACATCTCTTTTTCCCCACTGTGAGACCTGGTTCCCCAAAACATCAATATATGAACTCATTTGTTCTACCCTACCATGCACATAAAAATAGTTTCAGAATTACTCCCAACTTATTTTTCTCGGGGTTTTTGGAGTAGAAATTGCCTCTAGCTAGTACCACTACGAAAGACAAATCGACTAAATTCATGATTTCTTTGCAAATGTTTTTGATCTTAGTATGTATCCCATGAAGGTATGTATGCATGTGTGTATAGTCAGAATGCTCTTTCAAAACCTTCTTGAATTTTTTCTGTGTGATTATGTTATCCATTTGATACGATGTAAGGCTTATTTGTTTTCTCTTATATTCAGTTTTAAGGTTTCCTTCTTCCAACCTTTTTGATTTTCTATATACATTTATTTTGAATGTGTAAAACACATGGTTCAAAACTCAAAACTATTCAAAAAGATATACTCAAAATCTCATCCCTTCTATACCCCTTCTGCCTTGGTTCTATCTATCCCTATTGGTTACTATGTTTATTAAATTTCTAGTTTATTAGTCCTAAGTTTCTTTTTAAAACAATGAGCAAATACATTATATATTTTTTCTTACCCACACAAAAAGTATCATAATACACCTCCCATATACACATACCACTCTTTCATATTTCTCCTTTTTATTACTCTAATCTCCAGTAACTTAATAGGTCAATTTTTTTAGTAAGGAGAGGAACAGCACAAAATTAAATTCCTTTTCCTCTACTTCAAATAGCAAAATCCCCCATTTATGAGAAATCAAAGACTATTTTTTAAAATTTTCATGGACTATTCAAAAAGTTATTTTTAGTATGTAATCTCCCTTCAACACCATGGCCCAAAATGAAAGGGAGTTTTACCTAAATATTAAAATTCTATTTGAATCCTTTTAAATGTCCATGGCAACATTTTCTCCTCTGAGTGACTTTAGTTGGCTCTACACTTCTAGAAAGGTGGCTGAAAATTGCTTTAGGATCTTTCTTCCATCCTCTCTTCAACCACTACAAGCTAACTTCACAAGTTCCAAATGACTTCCCATTTTCCCCTAACCCATCTACTCCATACCTAAAGAAGAAATAGTGAACAGCAAATTGTAGGAGTACACTTAAACAAACTGAAGGACAGTGAATGGTAACAAAAACATGGAAACAGAGATGGGACCCTCAGCAAAAGAGAAGGTAAACCAGTTTCCATTTGTCTTTATTTGAAATGTTCAAAGTATTTCTTTCTAAGTTTACAAAAACAAAGATCATTGGCAAGTTCTAGGCACCTAAAATTGGCAGGAAAGAACTGTTTAAGAAGAATAATAAAACAGCAAACCCCGGAAATATTCAAGGTCTATTGAAAGCAATAGATTGGACCAGACAATCTCTCTGGCATACTTTCAGTTCTAAGAGCAACATCATCCTGCTCCTCCTATTCCCATTCTCTCCCCTTCCAACCCTTTTTCTTCATTATATCTAAACCATACATCTCTAGTTGAAACTGTATCACTACTTCTAAACCAATTTCAGACCATAACTTGGGATGGCAGCAGCAAGAAATTCAGCAGACAGAACTTGGCACTCCCAGATGGACTTACACTTCAGCAGAAGCTGAGGTCAGACAGGTGAATGATATATACAACTGAACTTCATGTGCTATTTCCTAGCAACTTTGGACCAAACTCTCCAGCTTGGCATTCATATTTTTATGGGATCTCTACATTCTGGCTGTATCCCAACGCTTACTGTTCTCTATTAAGAACCCCTATAACCAATTATTTCCTAAGAACTATTGAAAGCATCTCTCCAAATCTTACCCTTCTTCAAAATAGAGCTCAAATTCACTTCAAATTACTTCCTTCTGGAAACTTTCTAAGGATTCTCTCTTCCCTTGTACTCTCACAGCACTTGGTCTTTGTGTCACTCAATCCAGAACCTCATCACACTTCACATTAGCTCTTCTAAATTCTCACAGCACTTGTAACTATATCCTTCATTTAACACTTTTTTACTAGGTCACATACATACTGGTTATTTTTATGGCTTACAGATAGTAAGTAGGTGTGCCCAGTTAGTCAACTCTTCATAACACAATACTCTATGTTTCTTTATATAGAGCTTTTTATATACCATCATAATTACTTGTTTATACAATCCCCTTCATGCAATAAAGTTTATAAGCTTCCTTAGGGGCCCTGTGCTGCTTCTCAGTATTGCCAAAGCTCACATACTGCTCACAAGAGTATATAGTAAACAAATCCTTTTCCAATTAATGAATGAAAAACTACATTAGCTGAAAATAAGAGGATATGATCTAGACTAGAGATGGCAAATCAGTAGTGCACAGACTGAACCCAGACAACACACTTATATTTGGCCTGCAAAGTATTAAAGAAAACTGGAATAAGTTAGCAACACTTATAAAATTGGGAAATAGCATACAAAATTCAGATTTCTGGCTTTTCTTGGGGGGAGAAATTGTAAGCTCTGTCATATGTCCTAAAAGGCAACAAGTAACTAGAGCACAACTACCAGCAGACACAGACATGTGCTGTTTACATTAGACAAGCATTCTAGGTATGCCCTTTTTTTTTTAATTTACTCATTTATGTCACCTCACCTGTCTAGCCCCTTGCAGGTATGTTTTTTCTTTTGCCCTTTTTCCAGTTGGCATTATCCTGTTAATTTTTCTGCTCATGTGTTACCTTTGACACAGACCCATGACAACCAACCAATGACACAGACCCATGAATCCCTGGTGGACTTTGTAAGTCATTTTGGGCATTTCTACCCCCTTACCACCTTTTTCTTCCAATGGTAGACAGGTTTATCAAAATCTCCTAGCCTTTCTTCATCCCAAATCTTGATGAAAGGAGTCTATCAAACAGTAGTGCCTACTCGTACAGCTAGAAAACGTAGCTTAAATGGATCACTACTATTTGTTTAGAATGTTGTTTTTTGATTTATGAGTCAAATTTTATTACATATTTCCTCTACTGAAATATTTTGTTGATCCAAATATACTATTCACAATCGCTTCACTATACTATTAACAAACACTCCCTTTGTACTATTCATGTAACTCTTCTATAAATCTAGAACTCTTTCAAAATTAAAAGTTAAAAAAATCTAACAATGAGTTAGCCAGTTAAAAGAGTATGTGTAAATTAAATTCAATAAATGTTTATGTTTATTTATTGTTTGCAAAATTATAAGCTCTTTGTAACGGTTAAAACATGGGCTTTGAAATCTCCAAGTCTACCAAGTCTGGCACCAAATCTTGGCTCTTCTATTCTCTAGATGAGAAATTCTGGAAAGTCACTTCTCTAAGCCTCAGTTTTCTTTCCTTTAAAATTTGGGCAATTAACAGTACTTACTTCCTAAGACTGCTGTGTGGCTTAAGGGGACAATGATGTCATGAAGGTTCTTTAGTATTTAGTGCCTGGCACACAGATAATAGTAAAAGCAGCTATCATTTGAACACAGACACAAAAATTAACGAAGTAAGATTCTGAACAAACATCTCTACGTTTAATAGTAGTATCTATAAAGCATATGGAAACATGAGAGAGTAATTCTATAGGGAGAAGAAAGGTAACACATGAGCAGAAAAATTAACAGGATAATGCCAACTGGAAAAAGGGCAAAAGAAAAAAGTCCAAGAATAAGTTAGAGAAAAATGAAAGAAATCAAAGTGCTGATTTCCAGGAACAGCTAGAAGACTGACAGACAAAGAAGAAAGAGTACATGAGAGGGAAGTAGCAGAAAATAAAGCTAGGAAAAGAAGGTTGGGGCTAGGATTCAGGCTTTCATTCAAATTGCATTTACTGAGGCTAATTAATGGAAGCACTGTGTATGGCACGGAATAGAGGAAGAGATATAAAAAAATCCTTCCTTTAAGACACTTGGTTATCTGGCACGGTCCACAGCACAACACTGATGCACAACAAAACAGTAAATGTCTTCAATGAATCTAATAAAATGAAAAAGACAAAGGTGTTGGGACAGGAAGACAAGAAAGAGTACCATCTGATGGCACACCTAAAATGCTCTATAAACCCCTCTCCCACATGCATGCACACACAGACACACTCCACATAGATACAATTGGTAATTCCTACATAAGAATATGAACAGAACATGTGCAGACAAAAAAGAGAGTAAGTTGAATTATTAGTTGCAAAACATAAATTAGGTAGGCTAACTAATCTGATGGTGTATCAAAAAGATTAGATGAGGGACTAGGACTTCTTAGAGAAGTTTTGATTCTAATGCTAAGGCAGGAAAGGTACAAGATGAGCTGGTAACATCCTGTAGTGCCAGAAAATTAAAAAGTGCTAAGTGAAAAAGAGAATGAAGTCATGTCAAAGGGCACAGAAGTCAAACTGTAAGAGCTCCCAATGGTCAAAGCTACAACAATTTGAGCAACAAATAATAAGAGCAAAAAAGAATAAAATATCCATGAGTGCATACTATTACAAACAATAGACTGTATAAATAAATAACAGAGGGGACAAATCTTTACAGAAGATCCCAATTACTAACTATGTAAGGAATGAAGGAGAGGAGAAAATCACTACTAGAAAACAATAAGAACTGTTTTAATTATGATCTACTCATGAATCCTAAAATTAATGAGCCAAGTTGTTTAAGAAGGAACGGGATACTTGAGTGCCCTCAAAGCATATCTCCAAAACATTTTATAATTTACAAAGTGATCAATAGTAATTTTATAGTGGAGAAACCTAGCAGATATCACCTTAACCAAAGAATCATGGTAACATTACTAGCAATAAGATACACTGACATCATTTGCCCTGCTAATGATATACAGAGAAAGGCACATATTCTCTGCATTATTCCTGTCAAAAATTTGCATTACCTCAATATGAGAAAACATCAGACATATCCAAACTGAGGAACATTCTACAAACTCTTCAAAAGAGTCAAGGTCATAAAATGTAAGAAAAGATTGAGAACTTTTACATACTGGAGGAGAACAAAGAGACATGACAACTAAATATAATATGGATTCTTGAACTGGATCCTGAAACATAAAGGACATTACTGGAAAAACTGATAAAATATGAGTAAAATCTATAATTTACTTAGTAGTTAGCAGTATTCTTTATTCAGAAGTATTGTACCAACATTCATTTCTTAGTTTTGATCACTGCACTATATAAGACATTAACAGAGAGGAAGTGGATCAAAGACATACAGGAACCCTTTTCATGTAACTCTTCTATAAATCTAAAATTCTTTCAAAATTTAAAGTTCAAAAAAATCTTACATGATGAAAACACTACTAGTTTCAATACTATGTTGTTTTTTCTTCCTTAGACTATCAACTTATCTGAACTGTAGGTATTGTTATCCAGTAAATGCTACATTATCTCTGCTTTTACTTTATGCTATATCAGTCTTAATAATCTACCAAAAATACTCATCTAATTAAAAACACTTAATTTCCTTTTTTGACATCCTAGCAATGACTAGTAATCAGAATTTCATCTTCAATTACATGAGCCTCCGTAAAGCTTTATCTTCAACAGAAGACAATACTGTTTTTGCTTAAAGCATAAGAATAGTAATTTAAATGAAATCCTTACCTTCCAACCACTGCCAGCCTCTCTGTAATACGGGAAGTTATCACAAATCCACTGGTAAATCTCACTGAGAGTCATTTTCTTTTTGGGTGAGCTATTAATTGCAAATGTAATGAGGCTGGCATAACTGTACGGAGGTTTCCCATCTTTGTGCTGTTGGACTTCTTCCTGGTCCAGGGTTGTATTTGGGTCAAGGAGTGCATTCTTCTTGGAAATTCCTGTTCCATGTGCATTCTGTGTAGCATCAGATTTTTGGATGGCTGCTCTCATGGTAAGCTGTGGTAACCAGTCCATAGATGTTAGGCTGCTCTCCAGTTCAGATGTCATCCTGAAGGTAAATAGACTCCTTAGTCAATATCAAGGAAAGAACCCCTGCTTCTCAAAATATCCAATATTCACAAATCTAGGAGTTCCAAAGTGAGGAAAAGCCTGAGTTACATCTGGAGGAAAAAGATTGAGTATGTTAATGACCAAACCAAATATTTAAGGGGTCAACATTTCCAATCTTTTTTCTTAATTGTTTCCTCCCAAAACACAACAATTTGGTTTTAAAATGGTTAAGATACAGAACAATACATACACACAAAGTGACTCTGATAGCGACCTTCCTAAAAAAGATTATCACTTTAAATAGGGCAATAGGACCACAATATGAAGAGATTGGTCTGCAGTCCAGTTCTTGATACTCATCAACACTACAGGCCCCTTAAAATTTTAACTGTACATCTGCATTTCTTTTACACATATTTTAGGGGAGTCACACAAACAAAAGTAAAGTGGAAGCAAGAGGTCAAAACAAACAAAAATAAAGTGGAAGCAAGAGGTCAAAAAAGTAACTGAGAAATAGGCAGAGGAATTTGCATGAAGGAAAGAAGGTAGAGTTAAGCAGGTGGGAGGTAGGAGGAGTAAAGCAGGGTAGAAAAGAATAGCAAGGAGACAAGCTAGCTGGGAGAGCTGACTGAAAGAGGATGGCAAACTCAAGGACAATGACGAACAAGAAAAAAAGAAGATAGGCAGTACCAGGCAGTTTTAAAAAAAAAGCCAAGGAACAAGCTTAAGAAAACTAAAGATTTAGGAGTGTGGGATATTAGAGATTAAATCACAGACAGCAAGAAAAGAAGCATCAAAAGCTTGAGGACAAGCTTACATGAAATCCAGTAATCTGGATTCTATAATGTATTTCTCTCCAAGGCTGAAGAATTCAGACCATTACCACCCAGAAAAAGAAAAAAGAAAAAAATCTGCTAGGTTAACACAAATTCTGGAGAAGGGAGGAAACTGCTCTAAGAATTGAAGATAAAAATACAAAAATAAAAGCTTGACACTTCACACTGGAATTGCTAACTTTCAGCAGAAGGTACAAACATTTCTATCCTGAGATCA
Source organism: Manis javanica (assembly GCF_040802235.1). NCBI lineage: Eukaryota > Metazoa > Chordata > Mammalia > Pholidota > Manidae > Manis > Manis javanica. Next base: position 32,717,192 of record NC_133159.1, read on the forward strand.
AAGAACCAGGAATAATGACCCTGACAATAAAGTAGAGAATTATTAAAAGCTTCCAAGTGATATAAAAATACAGGAAAGAAAGAAACAAATTAAAAAACTTACGGTACCTGAGTAAAAACAAAAAACTGTGGCCAAAAAAATCTCATATAGGCCCCTCATCCCAAATGGCTATGGACAAAAAGCAACCTGAAGTATTGCTTAGGATCTGAACTTCTGGGAGGTAATACGTAACTGATAAAGAACAGAGTCAAGCAGACCAGAGTTCAGGTACTGATTCTACCAGTTACTAACTGTGGGACTATTAAAATGTTAATCAAGTGCTCTCTTTCTGTAATTTGACACTCTCATTGACATAAATAGAGTAAGCTTTCAATAAATATTTATTGAATGAAAAAAAAATGTTGATCAGTATCTATAAACCCCAGCTTTCTCATCTGTAGAATGACACAGTAGTACCTAGAGTTAAAATATGAGCTTGATAATTAAATAATAACATATGCATAGAAGAAACATCCAATAACTGTTAAATATTACTCGTACCTTGGGAGGGTACTAAAGCACTATAAAGTAAATCAGATTAAGCAACAGCAATCACAAACCAAGAAGCAGCCATGGGGATTCCATCTGCATTGCTAGTAGAGTCCCATTACCTTGTTTTTCAGATATTTTGGTCCACAGTTTTACCTTTCTCATTTTCTCAAATGCCTGCATCTCTCCTGTATGCATTAGTCTGAAACCTGAACTTTAAATTCCTCTATACAACACCTTCAGAGACCTAAAAGACACCATTCTATTCTATAATCTCACACCGAAATGCTAGTTCCCAGCATGAGATAAATTACAGGAACTTGTGGAATAGGTAGACAAGGTAATTTCGAGATCACAGAATGTCAACAGGGTGGGAAAGTACCAGAGATTAGAGGTGAATCCCTTAAATCTGATGATGAAAAACTAAGGTCTCCTCAAGTCAGACTTGTCCAAATTTATACAGGTAGTTAACAGTAGAACTAAAACTAGAGCCCAGGTCTCCCGAAGTCTAATCCAGTAGTTTTTCTACCATATTTCCACCTGTAAAATAAGCTTAATAGTATCTACCTTACTGATGTAAAATAAAATACTCAGGCTGGCAAATAATAAGTATTCAATAAATGTCTACTGGTGGTAGTGGTGGTGATAACAGTCATTGCTGCTATTATTATTCACATTTCATTCTATAAACAGTGGCTATTATTATACCATACTGTCATCCTATTTGCCTCAATTAAGTTTCCACTGAGTCGCTTTATTTTGTTCAAATTCCCAGAGCAGTGAGTCACATGCATTTTCAAAATTTATGTAAAAAAAGCACATGCCAAAATGGAATATAATTGATACTGCAGATGTCCCCTACTGAGAACCATCTTTGACTTGTTCCCTTCTATTAGTGCCACTAATTGAGACTTTGAGTCTTAGAAATATAATGTAAACATGCAATAAGTAGGTACTTAATACATATTACAAACTTTTTAAAAAATGTATACACATGTACAGGGATATGCTAGAATAAGATTTTATGCTCACATACTCCCCTCAACACACACAGAGGAAGTATGACAATTCTTGTCTTCCAGGAAACTGTAGCCTAATTAGGAAGGTCAAACACAAGATAGAGCTGAAAAAAGGTATAAGGCTGAGCTCTGGGAATTGTAATGGTTCAGAAAACAGAGAGGATGACATGGACTACAGCATTAGGAGTACAGAAGGGAGACTTCAGCTTAGACTTGAAGAAAGTTAAGATCTAAATACGCTGGAAAGAAAACAGTCGAAGACATCATGAGTAAGAATTATTCCATTGCTATAATTACTTTCAACAGTTCTGTAAGAGCAAACTTGAAATATACTACAAAATATTTCTCTTTAAACTTAAAACTCTGAAAAAGTGGGGCATCTGTTTTACTTGCAATTTACTAAATTTTTATATATTCTTTGTAGTGAAGTAAAAAGTACCTCCATTATTGGTGCCTAGGCTGATTACTACAGTGGTTCCTCTCCACTAAGCACTAACATAAAAATGACCATTAGATATGGCCAGATCATCAGTAACTTTAGAAAGAAACATCTTAGTGGAATGGTGATGACAGAGGTCCACTTGTATAAGAGAACAGATGGTGGTAAATTTAAAAACAGCATGGGAGGCTCTGAGGAATCTGGTTATGGAAATCTGGTTAAGAAATGTCAGGCCCTGATTACCTCATCTCATTACCAAAGCTTCCTAGCTGCCCTTATAGACTGATTTCTCACCACTCCTCCCTGCTGGTTAGTCACCTCCAGAGTCCATGCATACACTCCAAGAGAAATCTGTCAGTACTATTTTCATGTCATTGTGTCCCAAAGCCTTGAATGCTTCCCTTCTATTATACTAAATCTAAACTCATTTTCAACTACCTTACCTTTATTAATCTCGTATTAATCCTCTAAAATCCTAGAGTAACTATAACCTCAGTTTGGCATTTACTATGTTGTTTCATGTGTACAACTGCATCATATGCCTAAGCTTTCTACCCTCACTCCCTCTTCCCCCACACCTCCTCACTGAGGATAATGAAATGCTCACTAGTACTTCAGGGGCTACCTAACACCATGCCAGGTACACATCATGAAAACTAACACAGCACTTGGATAAGGAGTAAAAGTCTTCCTTTCTGGAATGTCTTCTGCTTCTTACTCTGCCTAGCTGGCTTCTACTCTGTTTTCAAGAATCAAACCAAACATCTCCCCGTCTAGAAAACCTGATCAATCCACAATATCCATCCTCCATCTCCTAAACTTAACTAGATCCTGCTCCCACAGTAGAATTATAAATACTTCTACCACAGGACTTCTACAGAATTATAATTATCTCTATCACTCCCTCTCTCACAAGACCATGAGCTCCTTGGAGGAAGTAACTTTATTCTTTTCTGTATCCTCAATGCCTATGTAAAGCATCAATAAATGGTGGCTAAATGATTGAAACAGTTACTATCCAGGGGAGGTGTGGGTGTGCTCCTCCCCACACAAGTGAGACCATACATGTTTAGCTTTTAAAAGGAAGAGGTAAAAGACACCATGAAGTAAGGAAAATCACAGGATCAAAACCTTTTATGAACTGGAAAAAACTATGATTCAAAGCACAGACTGACAAACAGTACTATACAGAAACACAGACAGTTCTACCGGAATAGCTGAGAAAAATGGGAAGATGGAAGCAAAAATAAAAAGAATGTTACCTGTGAGAGAAAGCAAGGCATGGAGAACTTATATCTACAGTTCTTAAATCAATGATAACATCTGCTGCCTAAAAGAAGTTCCATTAGGAATTTTTCCTGCATAAAATGAAAAGGTAAAGAGTATCAAGATAGAACACTAAGTCGTGACATGAAGGAACTGATTTCTCACCACTCCTTTCATTAATCCCACTTTATGAAATACTACCACTGATTTGATCTGAAATATGCTTTTCAGCTACTTTGGCACGTTGTTTGGCCTCCCTCTGCAACTTCCCTAATTCCCAAGGAGTAGCCAAGGCCTACTCATAGAGTTTTTAAGTTTCAATGGTATCAGAAATGGGGGAAATGGGCAGAGCTATTTTTGGCCCCTATTGTTATCTTGGAGTAACAGGTAGACATCATGGAAACAAAAGGAATGAGAATAATAAGGGTAATGATATTGTGAACTAGATATTCCCAAATCCTCCCACTCCAATCCTGGCACTTAACATTTCATCTTAAAAGACTTGGCACCAAGTAAAAAACTGAGTAACTGAAAATTTACAAGAAATCCTTGTAATTATCACTGTAGTAACTCTGTTCATATATATCTCAGGAAATATATATGTTTTTTTAATTATATATATCTTTTATATAAGCCCTATTACACACCCAAGGCAACCAAAGCAAAGTCTACGGCAGATATAACTAACTGCCACCTAACAGCTGTTTTTACCTTCCTTCTTAGGAATACGACCCCAATTTTATTGTGGATGGCCCTGCAACTTTTGCCCTTCCTGCTCTCTGGAATGTAGATGCAACAGCTCCAGCAGCCATCTTGGACCACAAAGCAATCTCTGAGAATGGAAGCCACACGTTAAGAATATGGGAACTGAGGCAATGAATCTGGGTCCCTGGTTTTTTTGTGAAGCATTTATAAAGCTGCCATCCTAGCCCTGAAATGCCTACCTTCCAGACTTTTTAATGTTGTTAACTACTATAAAAAGATCTCTACCAGAATGTGAAAGAAATTACTTACTAACAAATACGGAATGTGGGACATGGAAGTGGAGTAACAGAAGTAACAGAATCTAAAATAAGACACCTTTAAAGAAGGAGCTGATGAAGCAAACATTAAGAACTCTTGATACTGCAGGTTGGAAAGCTGGTGACACTAAAGAATGACAAAGGATTTGTTCAAATTGTCATCTACAGAAGTTGGAAAGAAACTATATGCCAACTAAGACTAAAAAAGAGAAATACATGAAACATTTAGAATGTTGGCATGTGCTGACTCCCTTCCTGCCACTTAAAACGAAGTCCTAAGATAGAAATAAACTTCAATTAGAGTTGCAAGCAGAGATGGAGAAAATGAAGATTTGCTAAGGGAGGTAGTCCCTGCCTGCGGCCTACAATTTAAGCTAAGAGTCCTATGATTTAAAGCCTTGTTGAAAAAATACCAACTGCTTCTGAAGTAGCAAACTGAAGTAACTGAGTGGTAGCTGAAAAACTGCATCCTTAGCAGTAGAGAAGACTGGTGCAATGCTGTGAGGGTATTGTCTTTCCACCCAGGACTATTGTTTCAAATGGCCTCACCAGAACCAATCTTCTCTCAGGAGCTACAAAAGTCAATGACTTGGATGGGGAAAAATACATTCTATATTTCCACTAACTTGTAATTGAAATTTAGCATTTGCATTTCCTTTAATTATGAAAGAGACAACAAATGACAGAAGCATTAACAGTACCTGTGACTTTGCCACCAATAAAACCACAAATATATTCACATTATGTGACAACAGTGTAAAAAGGAAAAGAAAAAAGTTTTTCCATTTTCCTCATACAGGACCAGCTTGTTCCTGACAAAATTTTAATATAGTTTATATATGGTATAACTCTTATACCTCCTATACTTGGATCTCCTATCACACTGCCCTGAGCCTCCAGTATTGAACCCCAATGTTGGTGTTATAAAATCCAAAATTAATTACTCACTCTTTTCCTCCACCAAACACTCCCACCTTTTCAAAACAGTTGATCTCTGCTCCAGTAGACAGCATCAAACTAATCTTCACTACACTATGACTAACTGAATCTTTAAACTTTTTGTAAGTAATGGCCTTTTTAAAAGACTGAAAATACATTCATCTTAAGTGAAAATTTAAGTAAAGGAGTTATAATTTAGGACTGGGAATACAATACACACTTCAAAACTCACTCTTTAAAACTCTTGACTTTCACAATTTTTCTTTCACTCCAAAAATTCCAGAAATATTCCCAATATAGTTTATGCAAAAATTTGAGGTTTAGTGAAACAACTGCCACTTGCAAACACAAAAGGTTTTACAGGCTAAGCTATACTTTCCTTGCTACAGAGAAGAACATTTATTTAAATTCTACCTTGTAAATTGAGAACTGGTCAGAGTTTTCTTCATAATGACACTTCACATATTTTAAAGTTGGGTTCCTTTTCTGTAAATTTGCAGTCCAGAACTTCTCTGCCAAGCTCTGATTTAAGAACCATAATATATTTACTGTTCTCCTCTAGATTCTCTCTAAATTATTCCACAAATATATAATCTTGGATTCATAAAACTATATTCTAGATTCATATAACCAATACATGGAGTTAGAACTACATTTGGGGTATAAACTTATAGATATATGGTCAAAAGATATTTTTATGTTATATGTGTAGTTCTCATCTTAAAAGTATTTTACTCTATAATTTAGGGAGGAAAAATAAATAATTTTGGACATTAACCACTGAACAACATTGTCATCAAGTAAACATTGTATTTTGCATTTCTATCTCACACTACCTACTAGAATCCATCTTTGAGTAGCCAGAAGTTCTGATGAACAGTCCCTGTGACACAAGAGCACTCAACGCCATCATTGCAGCTGTTATTTAAAAACCCAGACAGAATCTGCTATTAATACTTCTTATACTTTGTTTAAATATATATACATACACATACACACACACATTTATATATACAAAAAAAAGACTCCTGAGTAACATGAACTTCTATTTTGTCTCATTAATTTGTTTATCCTGACCTTTCTGCAATCATAGTTCTTTAACTCATCAGACATTTACTGGATATCTTACATCAATTTTACCTCCACAGATTCTGCCTTCATCACTTTATACCAGTAATATATCAGTGCTGACAGAGGGCTTAACACGGTAGAAGGTGATCCAATCTTATCTTTTTGGGTTAAGTATGATGCACAGAAAATGCTAAAGAAACAGTTTAAGCTATTATTACATGTGAGGTCTATGATCTGTGGTCCTCAGAGTGTGGTCCAGAGACCCTTTCAGGGGATCTGAAGGATCGAAACTATTTTCATACTAAGATGTTATTTGCCTTTTAATGTACAGTGGTGCTTTTCAGATGCTTTGTAATAGGTGTTATCACAAGAGACTGAATACAGAGGCAGAGATGAGAATCCAGCTGTCTCTATTAAACCAGATTATTTTTAACATTTGCAAAAAAATGTAAAGCAATGCCGATCTTCTGACAGTTTTGTAAAATGCAGTTATTTCTCATAAAATGTTATCCCTATTAACATGTACTGGGTTTATTGTTCTTTCTATATAAATTAATAAAATTTTTTATTTTTCTTAGTTTTCATTTCTAATATAATAAATTTTAATAGATTAACTTACATAAATAGAAGCTCTTTGGGTACTAAATTTTTGAGAGACCAGAAAGTTTAAGTAATTTTTGAAAGACCCAAAAGTAAAAACAATGTTATATAATAAGTCATTATCTCAAGGACTAAGATCACTGTTTATAATACAGTATAATGAAATGAAAAGACTAGGTGCTTTGAAGTCACTCAAAGGGGCTTTAATTCTTATTCTTCCATTTATTAGCCTTAGCATTTTTAGACTCAAACCTCTAGGCCTCACAGAATTGCTGTGAGGAGTAAGTAACAAAATACATGGGGAACACCCTAGTGCAGTTAATGTTTGGCATACAGCAGACATTCAACAAATGACAACTATTAGAAACCCTAAATAAAAAAGAAGGAAAGAAAGAAAAAGAAAAAAGACAAGATTGTTTCCTAGGTAATAAAGTCTCCATAGTGTAAAACATAAAACAAATATAACTGAATTCAGTTAGACATTGTGAATTTAAATAAACATTTGGCATCATATAAGATTCCCAGGTCACAAGCAGAAACATTAGACTTTTCACGGGGTGCACAGAGCTGAAAAGGCCAAAAATCAATCTTTAAATTTCCTTTAACTCTTCTTAGGCATTCTGACATACAGCAGTTTAACAATATGGAATGTCTAGAGTGTGTATAGATTACTTGAATTGAAGTTGTTCTCAGGGTATCATAACTGCATTCTTAGTTTCTATTTTTAGATTTCTTGTTACAATTTCAAATATGACTAGGTTAAAAGAAAAATTAGACAATTTTGAGTCAATTTCAAACTTTAGGTTTTGTTAAGAAATGGACCAAAAATTAAATGGGGTGGACAGAGGAGGGATCTGGGTGGGGAAGGCATACTCAATTCTAATCTTTAAACAACTGAAAAGGAGAGAAAAATTAGAGAACCAAACGCATATTCATTGAGGTAGTTCCAAAAAATAGGTGGAATGCTAAACTAGAATCTTAGTAAGCTATAAACTTCACCATGAGTCAACTGACCATACCTATCAGTCAAAATCTAAATAAACAGACCTTCTCTTCTAAGAATATATCAGTCATAATCAGATTACATAATATATCAATATTGATTATTATTCCATGGAGGGAAAAGGCCTAAAGAGGATTATTTTCCATAAAAATCCCAGTGTTATTAAGGGTGAAATGCTTACTAAGGAGGGATCAATCTGTAAAGATCCTATAGCTTAAACTTAGAGCTAGGGAATTCTCTCTACCTAGAGACTTACACTGCTTATTCTGCTACTAACTCTTAATTACCCTGTATTTTTTGTTTCCTGCCATTATCACTTCAAAGCTTCTCAGTTTTGCTGTCTCTAACAAAAGCTTTATCTTCTTCTTCCCATCAAGCATAGCAACTTCTTTATGATAAGGAAAAATTCCGAAATGTTCTAAATCAAGTGACACAGGGCCAGAGAATGAGGAAGAGAGACAAGGGAAGGTAATCAGCCAATAGCTGTGGGCCACAGCTAACCAGAAACTCCACATTCCTGGATGAAATCATTTCAGCAATCATCCAGAAGATTCCCAGAACCACCCCCACGCGCCATGACCAGTGTCTGACCATCATCAACAACCAATGCCAGAGCCTTCTCTATGGACTAACTATCCCCAGACTTCCCCCACTTTGCATTAGCCTATCTTTCATACCTGAAGCCAGTGTGAATTTAAAGAACTTTCTTTCCTTGAGATTCCTCATAAACATCATCTGTTTCTTGAGTCTGGTAGACAAGTTGTTTCTGTTAATTGGCTTACTGCTGGTGAAGCAGAAACTTCCTGCCCCAGAACTCAGTCCTTTATCTGGATAGCATCTGTAAAGACTCAATAAACCTTTTTACTTCAGACAGCTCCTGGTCTCTAGAGTTTCTGATGTCACATAAATTGCCATAATCTTTTCTTAATGGAACTGCCCAATTCCTCTCACGTGCTCAAGGAAGCCACAGTTACCATATTCTAAAAATTTATTTGGTAATTTATAAATATGAAAGTTTTCCTGTACCCAAACTTTCAACCCACCACTAAGCAGATACAGGATCATCAAGTTCTTTTCTTAAGTACAAAAGCATGGAGTACTTAAGAGTACCAGACTTCAAGACTTACTATGAAACTACAATAATCAAGATAAGTGGTTCTGGTGAAAAGATAGACACATAAATCAACAGAACAGGGTCCAAAAATACCCCCACACATACACAGTCAACTGATTTTCAGTAAAGGTGCCAAGACAAATTGAAGAAAGAAAAGATTTTTCAAAAAATAATGCTGAAACAACTGGTTATCTGTATGACAAAAATTAACAATAACCCTTACCTCACATCACATACAAAAACTTGAAAAAATGAATCATAAAACTCAATGTAAAAGCTAAAACTATAAAACTCCTAGGAGAAATAGGAAAAATCTTGGTTAGGCAATTATTTCTCAGATATGACATGAAAAATCACAATTCATAAAACTGGAAGTTGGACTTACCAATTATAAAAAGCTTCTAGTCTTCAAAAGACACTGTTAGGAGAATGAAAAGACAAGCCACAGACTGGAATAAAATGCTGGCAAGGCTTATCTTAAGGACTTTTATCCATGATATATAAAGAACTCTCAAAACTCAATAATAAAAAAAACACAATTTTTAAAACTGAAGAAGATAAATGACAGCAAAGACGTAAATGAAAAGCTGCTCAACATTACTCATTAAGGAACTGCAAATTAAAACTACACTGATGTATCACTATAAATCTAACTGAAATTAAAGACTAATCCTACCAAGTGTTGATGAAGATATGGAGCAATTGGAACTCTCATATGCTGCTGGTAGAAATGTAAAATGGTAGCATGACTTTTAAAAGAAAACATGTTGACATATTTCTAAAAGGTTAAACATTGTAGGGACCAAGACCAAGCTGCCCCAAGATGTGCCATTGCAACACGTAGATTACTTCAGCGTTGAGAACACAATCAAGGCCCGAAAGACTCAGAAAGAAACTCTGGCCTTCCACCCCAACAAATGCATAAGAAGAATTTCTTTTTTTAATTGAAGCATAGCTGATATACAATCTAATATTGGTTTTAAGTATACAAAACAGTGGCTCAACAGTTACCCACATTAAATCCTCACCCTCACTAGTGCAGTTACTATCTGTCAACATAGGAAGATGTTACAGAATCACTGTCTATATTCTCCATGCTGTACTACCATCTCCATGACCAACTTATTATGACTGAGAATTTTGTGACCCTTTATCCACTTCACCTATCCACCCCAACACCTTCTCTCTAACCACCAGTCACTTCTCAGTGTCTATAGCTCTACTGCTATTTCATTCATTTTGTTTTGTTTTTAGATTTCACACATAAGTGAAATCATACATTATTTATCTTTCTCCACCTGGCTTATTTCACATAGCATGATACCCTCTAGGTGTATCCATGTTGTCACAAATGGCAGAATTTGTTTCTTTTTTTATGACTGAATAGTATTCCATTGTGTGTGCATACCACTTCTTCTTTATCTGTTCATCTACTGATGGACACTTAGGTCGCTTCCATATCTTGGCTACTGTAAATAAGGCAGAGATAAACACAGGGGTGCATGTATCTTTCCAAATCAGGGATTTTGTTTTCTTCAGGTAAATTCCTTGAAGTGGAATTATTGGGTAAAATGGTATTTCTATTTAGTTTTTTGAGGAACCTCAATGCTGCCTTCCACAGCAGCTGCACCAATTTACATTCCCATCAACAGTGTAGGAGGGTTCCCATTTCTCCACATCCTTGTCAACACTTGTTATTTCTTATCTTTTGGCTAGTGACCATTCAGACTGGTATGAGGTAATATCTCATTGTGATTTTTACCTGCATTTCCCTGATGGTTAGTGATGAGGAATATCTTTTCATGTGCCTGTTGGCCATCTGTATTTTCTCTTTGAAAAAATGTTCGGGTCCTCTGCGCATTTTTTAATTGGGTTATTTAGTTTTGGGGTGTTGAGGTGTATGCTGATGGTGTCCTTTCCTATACAGAAGCTTTTTAGATTGATGTAGTCTCACTTGTTCATTTTTTTATTTTGTTTCCCTTGCCAGAGGAGATGTGCCCAGGAAAAAAATTGCTAATGCTTATATTCAAGAGATTTCTGTCTATGTTTTCCTTTAAGAGTTTTACAGTTTCATGTCTTACATTTAAGTCTTTGATCCATTTCAAGTTTATTTTTGTGTATGGTTTTAAGACACTAACCCAGTTTCATTCTCTTGCATGTAGCTATCCAGTTTTCCCAATACCAGTTATTGAAGAGACTGTCTTTTTCCCATTGCATATTCATGGATCTTTTTTACCATATATTAGTTGACCATATTACAGGTATGGATTTACATCCGGGCTTTCTATTCTGTTCCACTGATTCATGGGTCTGTTCTTGTGCCAGTACCATACTGTTTGGGATCACTGTAGCTTTGTAGTATAGCTTGAAGTCAGGGAGCATTATCCCCCCCATCTTTATTCTTCTTTCTCAGGATTGCTTTGGCTATCTGGGGACTTTTGTGGTTCCATATGAATTTTAGGATTATTTGCTCTAGTTCATTGAACAATGCCACTAGTATTCTGATAGGGATTGCACTGAATCTGGAAATTGCTTTGGGCAGGATGGCCATTTTGACAATATTAATTCTTCCCACCCAAGAGCATGGGATAGATTTCCATTTATTGGTGTCTTCTTTAGTTTCGTTCATAAGTGTCTTACAGTTTTCAAAATACAGGTCTTTCACCTCCTTGGTTAGGTTTGTCCCTAGATATTTTACTCTTTTTGATGGAATTGTAAATGGAATTGTTTTCCTGATTTCTCTTTCTGCCAGTTTGTTGTTAGTATACAGAAATGCAACAGATTTCTTTGTATTAATTTTGTATCCCGCAACTTTGCTGAATCCAGTTATTCTAACAGTTTTTTGGTGGAGTCTTTAGCGTTTTCTATGTATAATATCATGTCAGCTGCAAATAGTGAGCTTAATATCTTCCTTACCAATCTGGATGCCTTTTATCTCTTTGTGTTGCCTGATTGCTGTGGCTAGGCCCTCCAGTACTATGTTGAATAAAATGGATGAAAGTGGATATCCTTGTCTTGTCCCTGACTATTAGAGGAAAAGACTTCAGCTTTTCATCATTAATAAAAAGTTAGCTGTAGGTTTGTCACATATAGTCTTATATTATGTTGAGGTACATACCCTCTGTGCCCATTTTGCTTAGAGTTTTTATCATGAATGGATGCTGAATTTTGTCAAATGCTTTTTCAGCATCTATTGAGATGATCATGTGGTTTTTACCCTTTTTAGTTAACAGTGGTTTATGATATTGATATATGTGGTGTATGATACTGATTTACAAATATTATACCATTGTTGCATCCCTGGAATAAATCCCACTTGGTCATGATGGATGATCCTTTTGATCTTTTGATGTATTATTTGAATTGTTTGCTAATACTTTGGAGGATTTTTACATCTGTTCACCAGAGATATTTGTCTGTAACTTTCTTTTTTTATAGTGTCTTTGTCTGGTTTTGGTATTAGAGTGATGCTGGCCTCAAAGAATGAGTTTGGAAGTATTTCCTCCTCTTCCACTTTTTGGAATACTTTAAGAAGGATGCATTAGCTCTTCTTTAAATGTTTAGTAGAATTCAGCTGCAAAGCCATTGGTACTAGACTTTTGTTTGTTGGGTGTTTTTGATTACCAATTAAATTTCATTATTGTTAATTGGTCCATTCAGATTTTCTGCTTCTTCCTGGATCAATATTGGAAGGTTACACTTTTCTAAGAATTTGTCCATTTTTTTTAGGTTCTACAATTTATTGGCATATAATTTTTCATAGAATTCTAATAGTCCTTTGTATGTCTGTGGTGTCAAGTTTTAACTATTGCTTTCTCATTTCTGATTTTGTTTGTGTCCTCTTTTTCTCTTGGAAAGTATGGGTAGTGCTTTGTCTACTTAGTTTATCTTCTCAAAGAACCAGCTCTTGGTTTTATTGATTTTTTTCTATTGTTTTATTATTTTCTATTTTTTTCTACTCTGATTTTCATTATGCCCTTCCTTCTACTAACTTTGGGTTTCATTTGTTATTTTTTCTAATTTCTTTAGCTTTGAGTTTAAACTGTTTATTTGGGATTGTTCTTGTTTCCTGAGGTAGGTATGTACTGCTGTGTATCCCCTCTGAGAACCATTCTTGTGGCATCCCACAAATTTTTAACTGTTGTATTTTCATGTCTCCACATATTGTTTGATTTCTACTTTGACTTGTTCATTGATTACTGATGATTTAGAAGCAGATTGTTTAGCCTCTACGTGCTTATGGGATTTTTTGTTTTCTTCATGTAATTAATTTCCAATTTCATACCACTGTGGTCTGAGAAGTTGACTAATACAATTTCAATCTCTTTTAATTTACTGAGGCTCTTTTGTGGCCTAGTATGTGATCTACTATGGATATCATATTCCACATGCACTTGAGAAAAATGTGTATCCTGCTGCTTTGGGGTAGAATGTTATGTAGATATCTGTTAAGTTCATTTGATCTAATGTGTTGTTCAGTGCCTCTGTTTCCTTATTTATTTTCATATGGATGATCTGTCCATTGACATAAGTGGGGTGCTAAAGTCTCCTAATATGAATGAGTTTCAATCTATTTCTCACTTTAGTTCTGTTAGCATTTGTTTTACATATTTGGGTGCTCCTATGTTGGGTGATAGATACTTATAATAGTGATATCCTCTTGTTGGACTGATCCCTTTATCATTATGTAATGTCCTTCTTTGTTTTGAAGTCTATTTTGTCTGATACAAGTACTGCTACTCCAGCTTTTTCACCCTCTTATTTGCATCAAACATCTTCCATTCCTTCACTTTCAGTCTATACATGTCTGTAGGTCTGAAATGAGTCTCTTGTAGGCAACATATAGATGGGTCTTGTTCCTTTATGTATTCTGCCTCTCTGTGTCTTTCAATTGGTGCATTCAGTCCATTTACACTTAAAATAGTTATTGATAGGTATATACTTAGTATCATTTTATTAACTAGTTTCTCTGGTTGTTTTTGTAGTTCACTTCTGTTCCTTTCTTCCCCTCTTATACACTTCTCTTGCTATTTGGTGGTTTTCTTTAGTGTTGTGAATGAATTTCTCTTTTTTAATTCTTTGTGTATCTATTATAGACTTTAGGTTTGTGGTTACCATAAGGCTCATGGATAGTTTCCTAAATATATAACAGTCTATATTAAGTTGATGATCACTCTATTTCAAATATAATCTAAAAGTACTCTTTATTCTTCTTCCTCCTCACTTTATGTATTAGATGTCATAATGTGCATTTTTCTGTGCATCCCTTGACTGATTTTAATTTCATACTTGCTTGGATAAGTAACTGGTCTACTACTTTACCGTGGACTTACTTTCACTGGTGAAAAATATTTAGGCTTAAGAACATTTCCATCTAGAGAAGTCCCTTTAATACATCCTTTAAGGCTGGGTTAGTGGTGATGAAGTCCTTCAGCCTTCATTTACCTGGGAATCTTTTCATCTCTTCTTTAATTTTGAATGATGAACTTGCTGGGTAGAGGATTCTTGGTTGAAGGTCCTTTTGTTTCAATATATTAAAATATTTCATGCCACTCTCCCTTCTGGCCTGAAAAGTTTCTGCTGAGAAGTTTGCTAATGGCCTAATGAGGTTTCCTCTATAGTTTTTTTTTTGCTTCTCTCTAGCTGCTATCAATTCCCTCTCTCTATCCTTAATCTTTGTCATTTTAATTATTATACATATGGTGCTGTCTTATGGGGTTCCTTCTGTCAGGGGCTCTCTGCCCTTCCAGAACCTGGGTATCTATTTCCTTCCCCAGACTGGGGATATTTTCAGCAATTATTTCTTCAAAGAGACTTTCTACTCCTTTGTTCTCTCTTCACCTTCTGATACCCCTATTACACAAATATTGTTTCATTTGGAGTTGTCACACAGCTCTCTTAGCATCCTCTCATTTCTAGCGATTTCATTTCTCTCTCTCTTCCTCAGCTTCATTGTTTTTCTGTTCTCTAACTCCCATCTCATTGTCTCCTCTACTTGCAGTAATCTATTATTCATTCCCTCCACCGTATTTTTCATTTCAGTTACTGTATTCTTCAACTCTGAACAGCTCTTGTTCAGCTGTATCTCTTTGTTGGAAGTCCTCCCTGATACAGTCAATACATTTCTGCAGATCAGTAAGCATATTTATGACTGTTACTTTGAAATCTTTATCCAGAAGGTTGGAGATCTCCATTTCATTTAGCCCTCTTTCTGGTGTCTTAAACCCTGTAGTTTTCTTTGGAACATATTTCTCTACCTCCTCATTTTGTCAGACTCTCTGTTTCCTCCTTTGTATTAGATAGATCTGCTATGCCTCCTGGTCTAGAGAGTAATGTCTTTATGAAGAAGGCATCCTGTGGTGCCCAGAAGCTCAATACTCTTTACTCACCAGTGCCTGGTTCTCCTTTGTGATGGAGTCCCAGATGCTGTTGGTGGGCTATGGGCATGGCTCCCTTTCTGCCAGCAGTACCTAATGTCTCAGCAGAGGGTGGCAGCTCACCTGAGCGAACCTTTTGTGAGTCAAGCAGCAGCACCTGTGCTGGGATCATTGTGGGCAAGCTGACCTATGTCTGCCCTGCAGCAAAGGATGTGCTGCTGGGCTGAAAGGGTGGGTGGGCAGGTGCACAGGGAATTGCAGCAGGGGGGCTGGGCCACCCGCAAGGAGGAAGGAACATTTGGAGCTGGCTCCTGCAGGCACCTCCCCACTTGGGCTAAGATAGGGCCAAGAAAGCTGGGAAAGCCTCCCTCCGCCTGGCAAGCAGCAAAGTCTCCCTCCTCCTGCCAGGAAGCAAAGTCTGACACTGCTGGACCAAGCACGTGGTGGGCAGGGAAGCACCTCAGAGCTAAGGTGCCAGCGAGGGGGATGGAGCATGTAGGGCTCCCATAAGCACCCAGCCAGTTGGGCTAAGGAAGAGATGAGGAAGTGTCCCTGTGCTCCTTCCCTATGGAGAGAGCTCCATCCGACCCTCACCCTTCTGGTACCCTTCCTGCTGCTGACAAACCATTCAAACTGCTGCCCCTGTGTGGCATCTCAGCAAACCAACAGAGCATGTCTGTCTTCCACAAACAACAGGAGCCTCAGCCTCCTAGGGTGCTCCAACTCCTTCTTTTCCAGCCCACTAATCACCAAAACCAGATGCAACATGGACTCTCGTTCCCAGAGCATATCTCCAGGGTCAGTGTGCAGAGTTCCTGAGCACTTATCCCACTCCCTGCTCTGTTCCTCTTCCTCCTTCCTGTGGGCTGGGATGTAGGAAGGGCTTGGGTTCCAACAGATTGCAGCTCTACCACTTTACCCTTTTCTGTGTGATCTTCTCTTATTTACCAGATGTAGATGGTCTGTTCTGCAGTCTTCAGGTCATTTTCAGGGTGAGCTGTATTTGTTATAGTTGCTTCCTTGGTGTGTGTGTGAAAGGAGGTTTTCACTTTGCCCTCCTGCTCTGCCATGTTTTTTCCCATCCTCCCATAAAAAGAATTTAGATAGAGGACATGCTCCAGAAAGAGAGCCATCACCTTAGATAGCTATATTATAATGTAAACTAGGTGTGGTAGACAGACAGGGATGTGGCTAAGTCTGTTAAAATTCCTTAAAAAAAATTCCTTTCTGTGCCCCACCCCATTGCTTCTGTGTGGCCCATCAATATTTTGTTTATCAAACATTTACTCTTTTCATATTCTTGTGAATTGCTTCCTTTTTCCTTCAAAGTCTCAGACCCATACCCCATTCTCCTTGGCTCTGGATGATATATCTCATTCTCCCTGTCTTTATTAGAATACATGCCTATGGCTACCCTGTACGTAACTAAACTTTGGTTTCTTCACCTGTTAATTTGTCTCAGGTCAGTTTGATTCTTAGACCAGCTAGAAGAACCTCAAGGGGTTGGGGAAATTTCTTCCTCTCCACAACATGCACCTACCATATGATCCAGTCATTTCACTCCCAGATATTTACACAAAATAAATATGTCCACACAACATATACACACAGTATTTTTGGCAAGGGTGTATATAATAGCCAAAACTGGAAACAATTCAAATACCCATCAAGAGATGAATGAATACACAATTTATCATACATATAGCCAATGGAGCATAAAGGAATGAACTAGCATGCAGCAATACAGATGAATCTCAAAATAACTATGCTGAATGAAAGAAGCCAGACCAAAAATAATGATAGAAATAATTTATACTGTATGATTCTATTTCTATAAAGCTCTAGAAAATACACACATCTAGGAAGAGAAAAGTAGATCAGCTGATATCTTGCAAAGAGAGAGAGAGACAAGAGACAGAGACACCAGAGGGAAGAATCACACAGGGACATTAGGAAACTCCTGGGAGTGATATGTTGTGATAATGATTTTCTAGGTGTATATATGTGTCAAATTTATCAAATCATACTATGTCAATTATAAATCAATAAAGCTGCTTTTTAAAAAAATAAAACAAAATATTTGCAATTTGGAATAGGTAAGGATTTCTCAGCTAAGACATAAAAAGTCATGAAAGAAAAAACTGATGTTGGATTTTACCAAAATTAAAAATTTTTTTGCTAACAAAAAATCTGCATCCAAAATATTTAAAGAACTTCCACAATGCAGTAAGACAAACTATCCAGTTTTAAGATGTGCAAAAGATTTGAATGAAGACATAAAAATAGCCAATAAGCACATGAAATAATGTTCAATATCATTAGTCACGGAAATGCAAATAAAAATCACAATGTACCACTCCATATCCATCAGAATGTATAAAATCAATCCAAAAAACAGTAATAATCTTCCTTCATTAATTTAGATTAAGCCCCAAAGGCTTCTTCTTGTTACCAATAACAAAAATAATAACATTTGCACTATAAAGTAAAGTATTAGTCATTATCCCCATTTTATATGGCTTCAAATCTAGTGATCACCTCATTACACTATATGGGCTTCTCTTGGTTTTCTATTTCTTGGATTTCTATAGACACACATGCAATATATTAAGAAACACTATCTTTTTCTCAGCCTCATTTACTCAAATATTCTCATCTCTCCATGTGTTTTTTACACAGCTAATACATTACTTTGCAAGCTCCAAATATATGTTGGTGGGGAAGGGTGGTAAGAGTGTTAACATAACTGTGAGGAAATGGGATCCTACACTTAAAATCTCCATTTGGCACTGAAAGGGAGAAAATACACCGCCCCAAAATATGCCTCTTTGGCATACTAATTTATCTTAAGCTGCTTAGATTTAAGAAACTGCAGACATAAGAAAGGCTCTGAAAACCCAAAAGTTACCCTTTAAGAGATATTTATAAAGAAAATCCATTTGTAAGGTGTTTCTCTAGCAGTACCAGGAAGAAGAGGGTATCTAAATATCTAGAAACTGTTATTAATGGAGAAGACAAGAACTTAAACCTGCATTACAACTTACTATGATATACTGTGTTTTTCCTGATAACCTCCCATAACTGTCTCCCCATGTCTAACACCTTCCTTTGTCTTTAGTTGAAGATGGTATTTAAGGTGACAGCTTCAGCCACTTAGGGGAGTTAGTCTTCCTGGGTCTCTCCCATGTATAAAGGAGTATACACATTATTAAACTTTCGTTTGCTTTTCTCCTGTTTATCTGTTTTATATAAATTAATTATTGCACCAGCCAAAGAACCTAGAAGGGGAGAAGGGAAAATTTCTCCACCCCTACAGAACCATAAACTTCAAGAGACCTGTCTATAGCATCTATTCCTCAGGCTCTCAAGTAAACACTAGTATGGGGCAGAGTAACCATTTTGTATTCCCTTTCTTTTGTTGCTTTTAGGAGAATCTTGAATCCTAATAACCACATAATAAGTATGTATTCAATATGTATCTGTCAAATTGAATAAAACTGAAACAGGAGTCCAATTTCAAATCCGCAGTTGTAAGGATATTCTGTTCTGATATTAAGGTGAGAATCAAGTCTCCCGTTCACTATCCTCATGACTGCAAAGAAAGGGTCTAAATCCTAAGAATATCCTCTCTGAAAATCCTAACTCTTCTCACCAACACTGGACACATGCTGCTCTGTATCAGGTACCTGTTGTAGTGTTTTGCCTGGTTCACTATGCCGTTTTTCTCACAGTTGCCTCCATCCCCAGGGCTCTCAAAGTCTTCTCTACATCATGTCTGTACCAACCAACCAATGCTACAATAACAAAGGATTTGAACCAGTATTGTTGACCCCTGACCCAAGCTGTGCACCTGAACTTTCTTCCTGAGAAATACAGAATTAGAGCTGTGCAGAAGCCAAGGGTAGGCCATGCCAAAATGTGCCACTTTATCATGTAAACTATTTTGAGCTGAAGGCAATCAAGACCCTGTGGACTCATAAAAAGATTTTGCCCCTCCCTCCGTGAACTACCTAGGAAAATCTAAATTGAGGTCTTTCCCAAAATAAGGATTATTACCAGAGATAAATTTTATCTGAATGACCCATCTGCATGGTAGGGCAAACACCTAATTACCAAACATCTGCTTTTCTTATGGTCCTGGAATTGCCCCCACCTCCCTTTGAAGCCCCAGGCTCTATCCCATTCCTTAGCTCAAGATGGCAAATATACTTCCTTTTACCTTTCTACCTCTGAACCTCTCATGTATGTGGGTTCATATGTTTAATACAAAATTAATTTCAATTTTTTTCCTGTTAATCTGTCTCATATCAATTTGATTCTTAGACCAGTTGTTAAGAACCTTGAAGGGCAGAGAAAACTTCTTCCTCCCAACAACTGAAACAGTTTAGGCTGTTCTAAATGGAGAGACTACAAACCTGAAGAGGTATGGATGGTCATGTGCCAGAAAGGCAAAGAAAGCTGGTCTGTAGAAATGAAGCAGTAAGTTATGCTCAAAGAATAGCAACAAAGAAGAAAGCATATTGCCTGGGTTCCTAAGTAAGTTCTATTTCCTCAGGAGATTTCAACTATCCCTGGCCTGGACTCTGTGAAATACCCCAGTATTCTCCAAATAAATTTCTCTTCTTTTCTGTTTCATGTATCCAATGCTGGTTTCCTTTACTTGCAACCCAGCAAAGCTTCACTGAAGTAAGCTTACTAAATCAAATCATATAATTTTTTATTTTTCTGTGTTACTTTATACTGTGTGCACTGCTGATAAACAAATATTTCATATTTACCTCTTTTTACTTTGCCAGCATATTCAGTAATGCTTTTTATTCCTTATTACTATTTTCCCCTCCATACATGAATTTATGACAACTCAAATTTCTCCACTACCTCCCCATTAAAAAAATGCCTTTCATAACAAGATTTTCTTCAATTTTAGACAGTGTGCTTCAAAATTAAATCAAGTTTCCTATTACTTTTTTCTAGTTTCCTTCATTGGTTCCCTTTGGCACCTACTTTTTTATAGTATCCTCAATGAAGTGCAGTATTTTTTTGGCATCCCTTACTTAAGAAAAAGTCTCAAATTATGATAAATTCAGCCAAGCGGCAGAATTTGGTGATTAGGAGCATGGGCACTGTATCAAGACTGATGCATGAATTCCAGCTCTGTCCTTTAGTTGGCTGGATATGAGTTGCTTAACTTTATCTCAGTTTCTTCATTTATGAAACAGAGAATAATGATACTAACCTCATAGTTATTGGCAGATTTCATTACTTTAAAACGCTGACATATGCCTGTCTGCTAGTAAGAACACTCTAAGTGCTAACTATAAAAGTCAATATTTAGTCACAAAAGTAACTTCTATTAATATGTCCGTAACTCTTCAATACCTAATGCTCAGAAATGGAAGCCCTAGGGCATAGATCATCTTAAATCAAAGATTCAACTACATTTAGGATGATCCAGACCAACCAGCACTATCCAACAGAATTTCTTATAACAACAGAAATGTCTGGGTGCTATCACAATGACAGTCACTAGCCCTGTGTGGTTACTGAACACTTAAAATGTGGCTGGGGTAATTTATCAACTAATTTTGCCTATGTTACACAATAAAAACAACCCTTTACAGTTAAAAAAAAAAAGTGGCTAGTGTGACTGAGGAACTGCTGGGGTTTTTCTTATTAATTTAAATTTTAAAAGCCACATGAGGCTAGTGGCTACAATATTATCTGAAATAAAGCTTTATAAGATAAGCCAGAAAAATTCAAAACACAGTTTAGAGAAGTTTCTGTAATGATCAAAATTAAGGTTTCTCATTACTCTTGATTTAATTAGAACAAGCCAATTAATTAACTGGAACATATCTAAACATGCAAATTAACAGATTTTTGATAAAGAAAAGAATGATAAACTATGGCATGATAATGCAAAAGCTATTTCTGCTACTGGGTGGAACAGACGAGAAAAAGAGAAAAACAAGAGGAAAAGATTTCAGGTAGAAGGTAGTAAATGAAACTACTTAAAGTGCTACTGATAAGACTGGCCCAAGTCTGTTCATACATGTGAACCATAAAAATCAATCCTTTAATAAATATTAGGCTATTGAGAAATACAGCAAGAGCTCATTTTAAATAAGTTCAAAAAAAACCAAATTTTTTTTCCTTTAGTCAAATTATAACAGTTCATAGCTAAAATATGTGAGAGAAGTATGTTATATACATTTTTGTGTTTAATTGCTACATAGAGCAAATGTTCAAGGAAAGCTTTTGCTTTTTCAATAAACTTTTGATCTTCCTGACTATTCTTGGAAATAAAATACAGGTATACCTTCAGGATTCAAATCCATCTTCTGCAAACTTAGGAACCAACCAGATTCTGCTGAATTTTTAAGATTTTACTGTTTGATAAAAACCGTATCTATCATTATCTGAATGCTCACTCTTGCTAGCCAAAACTCAGGAAATGAACAGATCCAGATGACCTATTATTCTCACTAGCCAGATTCTTACTATCCAAATTCATGATATGAATGCAGTACTCAGACTGCAAGGAATATTTGTGAATCTTACATAAATCTTATGTAAAGCTTTTAATAGCACTTCATGATTTACAAAATCAGGGGGGTTTTTTTGTGTTTTTTTTTTTAGCAACATGCAAGTATTCTACTAAAATTACATAAAACACTGGCTGCAAAATAGATCTGAGAAAACATCTTTTCACATCATATTTCTTAGTAGTTTACTGGACTAAGTTATTAAGTTATTGCCCTCATCTCCAAATCCCCATTCCTTCTTCCCAATCTGCCATAATCATGCTGGAACTGGGACTCTGCTTTGCCAGCTAGGTTCCTCTAAGACTCTGCCAATAGAATGCTTAAAATGTACTGCAAGCTCGCAAAAGAAAAAAGATTCTTGTACCTTTCCATATATTCTTTGGGCATCATAACAGCATTACCCCAGCAAAGGCTTCTTCATCCCTATAGTATCAGGTGTTCCCCATTAGCAGCAAGTGATTCCAGTTTACCACTTTCCCAACACTTATGGAAATAACCTTTATCACATCCCCCTCAGAGACACCAGAACCAGCCAGCACCCTTTCCTCAGAAGTTTGAGTCTCAAACTCACGGGACCCTTTTTAGCTCAAACGCCGGCATTAGCCATATAGTGCCTATATAGTTGGGGGACCCTTCCTCTAAGTCTCTAGGTTTTCCCTTTGGAGCCTATAGAGCTGGTAGCTAGCTGCTTCCAGAAGTGCTGATCTTCATGATACCCTAGAGTTCTCATTTTTATCCTTTCCATTACCTAGTTAACTTTATATTTAGTTAATGATTCTACTTAAGTATCTCTGTTCAAATAACTGGGGTGGTTTCTACCTCTGACAGAAACCTACCTGATAAAAGAAACAGTCTCATTATATAGAATGCACTGTTATTAGTAACTTTTGTTAAGATGCAATTCTACCTATGTTAACTAGTAAAGAACAAAGTATCAGTTAAGAGTAATCTCGTAAAAATTAAAGAGTATACTTTTAGCTATACTTAGAAAAGTACCAAATCTTCTGCAATCATTCTGTAAAAGAAAACTGAAGGAAGGGGCCTTTTCTAATTCATACGTAGTATCTATTGGTATAAAATTACATGTCATGAAGATTAACAATGGCTATCTTTCCCTTTCCAAATTTTCTACAATAAACATGTATTACATTTTAATCATAAATAAACAGTAAGTGTATTTTTTCAAATAATCCTAACACATTCAGATTAAACAAAGGTCCAATTATCACCCACAGAAAACAATAACTGTTTACCCTAAATATTTAAAGGGAGGGGAGAAAAGCTTTAATCCATTAGCTATCCTCATACCCAACAAATTTTTTTTAATGTTCCATACTTTTCCTTTCACCACCTACCTTCCCTTGTACATAAATTGTCTACTCCCACTCTTACCTATGCCTACAAACCCCCACCTGCCTACCCATTTCCTCTTTCCCAGCCACATGTCCAGTTCTTCTCCATCTACTCAAATGCTTCCTGTCTTGAGGCTAGCCACTTTCTAGATATATATACAAGTACATACAAAATATAAAGTTAATATATACGAGAGGTATGACAAACAAACAGTTTGTCAGTGGGTTTGAGTTACTTTAAGTGTTCTGGTTCTATTCCCATTTGGACAGTGTAGTTGGAGAGGCTGTTTCTGGTTTTGGTTAGACTCTATGGAAAGTAAACTAAAATTTATTGTAGTTTCAAAGTACTCTAGTTTCTCTCTCCCCAACCAAAAAATTGTCATTCTTTTCTTCTCTTCCTTACATCAAAAACCAATGCTGACTTCCAGTTCGAAAAATCAATGACAAACAATGGTCTTCTACTCATACATTTGAGAATGGTAATATTCTGCTTCAGAGATGGACCAAATAGAATATTACAGAAAGATACCACAGAATATTACAGATAAGGATACTAAATGTCCCAACTCAGATGCCATAGAGCTTCTAAGTTTATTAATTAAATGCTAAATTTATAGTTAAATGAGCAAAAAATTTTGACTCAAGACTATTGTGCACTGAAATTTTAATAGAGTGAGCAAGTTATATATAATAAGTCAAGATACCACTTCTCTTTCATTATCCCTTCCAATTCTACAATCCTATCAAGCAAAAAAAGTAGGTGTATATTATTCCTAACTCAATGTCATATAGAAGCTTAGACATAAATACTTAAAAGAATTGAAAAATCTCAATCAATGGCTCTAATACATGATTGTTTCAGCATATCCCACAACTAAAATATATTCAAGGAAGTCTAACCAATGGAAGATCAAGGTCTGCAAAACATCCTTATAGGACCATATCAAGTTTTAAACATTCAAGAAAAGGATGACTCCTCCCATTATAAGATGACTCTTCTTATCACACTAAGCAAAATCACTGTTAAGTTAGGTTTACAGCATCTTGGAGATTTAAAAAAAAATGATTAGCTTTTTTTAAAACCTCTTTTTCAGAGCTATACAGGTGTCCCTTGTTGGGAGTGCAGTAGGGTACATGGCAGGTGGGACACATGACTCCAGCAAAGTAGAAAATCAATACTTCCATCTATTTCCATTATAGCTGGGAGATGCAGTCTCAGGGAAAGAAATGCCATAATGACATGAAATAAAGCTTTTCTACTGAGGAAAAAGGATAGCCAGGCTTGGCCTGCTAAAATTCAAGTACGTAAAAACTAAAAAGGCAACTCATTTTTCTTTTGGAGCATTACAGACAACCAAGAATTTCTTTGAAGCCTAAAGATTCCTTGACTTCACATTCATGGTTCTAACAATTTGTATCCCTCTTCTCTCTCCTTCTGCCCTCCAAAGCTGGGCAATTCCAATTTTCTTCGTCACTTACTCAGTTCCAGCTACACTGCCCTACTTACTCTTCTTCCAACACACAAGGCAAGTCTCCTGCCTTGGCAGTTCCTGGATTCCTTTCACCTAGAATGCTCACCTGCCACATACCCAATATACGTATTTCACCACTCCTTCAGGTCTTCATTCAAATGTCATCTTTTCACTAAAGCTTTCCCTTCCTACCCTATCTAAAATAATACACACCCCTGTATTTCTTACTCCCCCCCTCTACTGCGTTTTTCACCTTGGCCCTTATCACTGTTCCTTCACCAGAATATAAGCTCCAAGATTACAGGACTTTAATCTGTTACACTCATTGCCATAGTCCAGCATTTATAGTAGTACCTGACAACATATTAGGTGCTCAATATGTTGAATGAATAAATGAAACAGCTGCCAACACCACACATAACTGGTAGGCACTGCCATCAACACTTCATATTATAGGCTGAAAGATTTCAATTAACAGATCAGATTCAGATTATTTTTTTCAAACTGTGTTCTGGGAACTACAACAATCCCTCAGGGTCAACTGTGAGGGTAAAACACAGAAGCCCAAGCTAGCAGAAAAATCCCAGATTTATCTATTTTATTCACTGGATTTCACATAAGATTTAATTTGTAGAAAGTATTTAGCAACTTCAAAAAAACCTAAAACCACAGGGTTGTATATGACAACTTAGTTGCTTTTTTTTACATTGCACTTACTTATTGCAAATGAGGATAATCTAGATATCATGTTTACAAATCCTTTAAGAGGTTGAAATTAGTATCTTATTTAATAATCTGCTACAAAGGCAACCAAAATGTACTACTTATTTTCTAATTAGAACAAGGTGAAAACAGATCAGCTTTAAAAAAAAAGGGCATGACAAATAAGTATAAAATTACACGATTTCATGTACAAAAATATGTATGTAAATTCACAAGTGAAGATTAAGAAAAGACTCAGATCCCATTACTACAAATACCTCTGTAAGCAAAATATCTCCCAACCCCACCAAATTGCACTTTATGACAAAACAAACTACAATACTCTATTCTGACCCTCACCTTGGAATTCATTCTTACATGACTTGACCAGCATAACTTCATAAATGTTGCATGTTCAAATAAAGAAAAAGAAGAGCACTCACCTTAATGAAGTTACAGATGGACAAGCCTGTCCATACAAACCCATCTGGCCACAAAGAGAATCTGAAAGGTAAAGAAGTTAGTTATCAGATACTCCAAAGTAAATTAAACTATAAATCACAATACAATTCTAATTAAAACACTCTGAAAACATAAATAGAAGATTCACCTGTATGAGCATATACCCACATGAATCAAAAAATGCTACTGATAAAAAGGATTACACTGAAGACGGCAGAAATACCAGAAAGCGTAAGAGACAGAGGCACACTATATAACTGTGACATCCAAAGGAGCTGAGAACTCATAAAATTTAACACATCAATATGTTTATTTATAAAGTGTGGCCAAACTGTTTTGTAGAATCCTAGGGATTCCAGAGAGGTGTCTAAAAGGCTACCAAAGAGCTGACCATGCAGGTTCCCATTCCCACATAATTGTTCCCCACCCCACCTATTCTTCATCAAAGCAGTGCTATCTCTATTGGTTTTATACATTGAACTTCACTATGATTTCACCTAAATAGCAGCTGCATTGCTTTAAAAAAAAAAAGCTAAGAATTATACTGGTACAGAAGGAGTTCTGAGTAAGAAGTTCTAGGTTCAAATTCTAGCTATGACAATATGAGACCTGGAAGAATTTGTATAACCTCACTGAACCTCAGTTTCTTCATCTGTAACCTGGGGATAATACTACCCACATAATTATTTATTCAGCAGGGATAAATTGCAGTTAGTTGTTAGAATTAAATAAATCAATGAGCCAACATTAATTGTCTATCAGCACTATTACCTGGCACAGGATGATCAACAAATGTCTACAGATAACATGAATGAGGTAAGCTGGAATGGATATGTATACATTGCACAAATGGTGAAGACTGTATGCAACTAAAGAAAACATGTTCACTCTAAAGGGATCAGCTGCTATTCCCAGTTCTAGCCAATTGTTGCTAGACCGGACTGCAAGCCCAGTATTTTGAGAACTTCTGATTTCTCAAGAGAAGCAAGATATCAGAATTTTTTATTGAAATCTCCTGATTTTTATTTTTTAAATACTGTGGGGGCGAGACAAAACACTGGATGTTGTCCCAAGTTTATAACATTTGACTTAGACGCTGACTTAATTCCCTACACGTGTTGAAGAGACAAACACTTCCATTTTTGTCAGAATGGTAGACAGCTAGTTTGATCAACATGACCACTGAAAGTAAAAAACACAGTGGCTAAAATATTTTTATTCTTTATAAGTTAAATCAATGACCAGAAAGAAAAGAGGGTATGATCAAGGCCAAAAACTAAAAGAGGGAAACTAGAGAAGTATGCAGAGTACTGAAACCAGCTTTTATCACCTTCAGGGCATTCTGCCAGTGCACTTCAGCTTGCAATTCCAAGGCCAACTGGTGCCCAAGGTACAAGAAGCAAAGTCCAGGTGTTACTAAGAAAACTGCAAGTAAAAGTTCTTAACCTTGGCACTGAGTGCTGGTGAGGGGATAAGGGACTATGAGAGCAGCACAATAGTATGTATCTCCCCTAATATTTACAATCATAAACTGACCCTCACCTAGATTATGGTTTAAAAAGATTCATACTTCATACATGCTTAAGGTACTCTACAAGAAGATACGGCAAAGAAATAATCAATCCTCCCATGTTTTCTTCCATATGATACCTCTATAGCTTTTCTTCTTCCTTCCTAATTACAACCCATAAATAGAATTCGTGCCTCATATCGAATTTACAGAGCATCGTAATTCCTCCAGGTGGTAAAGATACCTCGAGACAAGTGCTGGGCACAGAAGCCACAGGGCATAAATCTGCAAAGAAGTAAAAAGCTAACCTTTTCAAACAATATGGCCTCTCTCTCACTTACCAACTTTACATCTCCCTGTATGGCCCCGGAAGATGACTGGTTAGCCAGAGACGGGTAAGATTCCTCAAGGGAGGAACAACCTAAGACAGGCACAGTCGCAGGGGGGCCATCAGGTGAGAAATTGGGGATCAACAGTGGTGAGGCTTAGAACCTCACCCCCCCTGTTTTGACAGAAATCTGCATCCGTGGATGTTTTAAGGCCCTTATCTAGCTTGGATTAACACATAGTCTACAGGCACACACTTGATCATCTACAATTGCTCTCTTACAACACTAAACTATGTTTTCTACCTTTATCTTGCATCTACCTACCACTTCAGCATTTTATTAAAAATAAAAATAATAATAATAATAAAGGGAGAAATGTGGGATCCACATATAAATCAAGTATAAAAATCAAACGAATATTCATATTTGACCTGATTGTTTATAATTCATAATGCGTGATCAAAACCGAAAGTTTCTGTGATGAATGCCCTTGTACTGTTCACCATGTAAGAACTTATTCACTATGTAAGAACTCGTTCACCATGTAAGAACTTGTTCGTTATGCTTCAGAAGATTGGAGACTGACGAGAATTAGGCTTGAGATGGATTAATGATCGTGCATTGAGCATTGACCCCCCTATACAGAATTTTATTAACAACCATTTGATCAATAAATATGAGAGATGCCCACTCAAAAAAAAAAAAAAGATTCATACTTCGAATTCTGCTTAGGGTAGTTTCAGAAAGCTAGCTCTCACATCCAACCTTGACAGAGCAAATGCAAATCCTGTCTGGGGAGTTTGCCTTGATCTAAGCCTAGAAGAATTCCCACAGCTAGGTTCCAAAATAAATAAATTCACAATCAAAAACCACAAAATCCAGAAGGAAACAAGCCACTCAGAGTAAGAGAGAGTTGAAACATCAGTTGGCAGAATCAAAACCTCCAAGACTTCCAAGATATGGGAATTACTAGACAGTTTTCCCTACTGCTTTACTTTATGGGTGATTTATCCACTTCTGTATTTCAATTGCCTGTATGCAGATAAATCTCAAATCTACATCTCTAGCAGGAATCAATCTCCTGATCTCCAAACATAAATATCTAACATTCCATTCTGGAAATTGCAAATTTATCATGTCCAAAACTGAATTCATCATCTTTGTTTAATGTATTCCCAACCTTGATAAAATAGCATAGCCCTTTATGTAAGAATGGCTTTCAGGTTTCTAGTTTAACCCCTTTCTTTTCCTTCGTTAGATCAGAACGCTGTCTTCCAACTCTTCATTTCTATGAGGAATGACTTCTCTAAACACCCCAGGGCTCCTGGCCTACTCCACACCAAAGAGGTAACTTGGTTAGTGAGCAGAATTAACTCCAGGTCTCTACATCCAGGATCTACAAGGTAGTGATCTGGGAGTGCTTGCTCTGCTGATCTTAACAATCTAGATTCATCATCAGGTGGGCTGTCCCATGATCTACACTGGGTAGGCAGAGATACAAAAATGTGGAAAGTTAGCTTATTTGCCTCTTAAACCTAAGTCACATTCTATATTCTACAGTATCAGTTTTATCAAAACCAAAGGTAATTCTTCCAAAAGTTGAATTAACTATATGACCTAGCAATTCTGTTCCTAGGCATGTGTCTGTGTATATATACACATATATATAAAATCCTCTTGGGATATTTATACACATACATGTAGTATACACATATGTACCCCCAAAAGAATTTAAAACACACATTCGCACAAAAACTTGCACATAAATGTTTGTAGCAGCATAATAACCAAAAAGTAGAAATAAACCAAATGTCCATCAACTGATGACTGGATAAACAAAATGTTGCCTATCTATATATCCATATAATCCATAATATCCATGTACTATACAATGGAATATTATCCAGCCAGAAAAAGGAAGTACTGTTACATCCTACAACATGGATGAACCTTGAAAGCCTTATGCTAAGTCAAAGTAGGCAGACACAAAAGGCCACACAATGTATCATTCCATTTATATGAACTGTTCAGAATAGGCAAACCCTAGAGGTGGAAAGTAGATTAGTGGTTGCCAGGAGATGGGGCAGGTGGCAGGATGGGGGGCAGTGGGAGAGAAGGGGCAGTAGTGACTACTAACAGTTTTTTTTTTGGAGTGATGAAAATGTTCTGGAATTAGATGGTGGTGTTAGTTGTACAATCTTTTAAATAAAAACCTTTAGTATAAAACCACCAAACTATACACTTAAAAATGGTGAATTTTACAATACATGAATTTTTATCTCAATAAAAAACTTATTTTAAAAACAGTAGTATTTCATTTTTTCATCTGCTTTTTGTTTTATTCCTCAATTCAGAACTCAGGCAAGGGAAAAGGATCTTATATACTGAGTCCCCCAAATATCAAACCCCTCCCAATTATTACCATTTACTACCAACTCTGACTTCTAGATATCTTTCTAATCTGCTCTAGTCTCAATGCCTTAGTTTCAGTATTCTCCATTTTTAATCTAAATTACTACTCTTCAATAATATCCTGAACACCAGTCTAGTTAACCACCAATCTTCTCCCTATCCCAGCAAATGACCAGCAACATGGGAAGCACACAATAGGCTATATGGCTCACAGTGAGATCAGGAAAATCTCAAAGTGTCCTCCAAATTACAAACTCACATTTCTGGAGCTAACAAGAGTTGAACAATTACATTAACTCATTCACTTACATTCATAATTTATATAACCCAAGGGGATGCCCTTTGAAAACCAACATGCAAGAAAGTTCATGTGAATGATACAACCAGAATATGGGTAGCAAAAACTAGTCATTCACTGATGGGTATACTCCAGTAGAAACTACCATATTATATCCTACCACCAACAGAAGAATACAGAATTCCTTTTAAGTAGCCTTCAAGCATATACTAAAGAATTACAGACAATTCACATTTAGGAAGCAGATGTTTAACAAAAGTTGTATAATACATTATTTGGGAGAAGGTGATAAAAAGGGTCTATGTATTTTGAAAAACCTCCTAAGTAATTCTTATGAGCCCCTCTTTCCTCTCTCCCACCTACACAGAGATATAATGCATATAATTTACAAAAAATTTATAAACATTCATAACCTTAAATCAAGACCTAGAACAAAATACTAATTGTGACTTTGGGTATACTGTTAACTTCTCTAAGGCTTAATTTCCTCCTCTGTACAAAAGGGAAATTCATGCCTCAGGGGGTGTTAACAGTAGCTTGAATAAAAGCACCATTATAATACCAGACAAAGGATTATAAATTTGTTGAAATAAGTGCTAATTAACACTAGAGATCAAAGACTATTCCTTTTTTTTTTTTTACTTCTGAATTCAGACCTACCTTTGAAAAGACTTGAAAACATAAAATTCACTAGCATCCATGAAGGAATAACCCCTTTGATTAATTGAGCATTATGAATTGTTGTTAATACCAGTAGTCACAGGTAAATAATTATAGCAGTCATGGAAATAGCCTGTTATATAATCAGCCTGGACAGGAGAAATCTCCCAGAGGAAGGAGTGAAGGGAGAAGAATCATGCTGAGTGAGTAGCAATCAGCTATTCATCTTAGCTCCACTAGCTAAACCTGAGGACAATGATGCAGTCTGAAAAAGTGAGATGTGGGAGTCATACGCTCTTAGGAAACAATTAAAATCACGTGAGCATGATCAATTCATCACAGGGTACTACAAGAAAAAGTGAGGCCAAACTTAACATTAGAGAAGTCTATTAAGAGGAGAGGAGCTAGTTTAAAAAAAAAACTACAGAAAATTGTACAGGAGATAGCAGCAAATGATTACATGGGGAGATAGGCAATAAATGTTACCAGAAGATGGATATAAACTGAGAAAAGAATACTGGCTTTTAATAGATCATGAATACTACAGAGTGTGTGTTTTGTGGCTATGGAGAGCAAAAATTAGACTGCAGGGGATTTAATAATTAGGAGAGGGAAATAAAAGTTTAGCTACAAATTGTATAGAATGAACATAAATGGAAGTACAGTGAGGTCAAGAAGTCAGAGCACAGAGTAACAGATCAAGAATTCAAGAAAAAATAGTATGTTAGAACATTCATCATACTGTATTCCCATTACCCTGCTTCATTCTTCACAATGCTTATCACCACCACCTGATACTATTTTTGTTTTACTCTTTCTCCTCTGCTAGAATACAGATTAAGTCTCTGTTTCAGTTATATCCCCCAAACCAGGTACACGGTCACCAGTCTTTTTTTTTCAATGAATGAATAAACTAAGTTCCTCAAGAGTTGGAAGGAGAGTAAATATAAAATAAAAACTAAGCTCTGGAGATCGGGAACAAGACAGGGATGCCCACTCTCCCCACTGTTATTCAACATAGTACTGGAGGTCCTAGCCACGGCAATTAGACAAAACAAAGAAATACAAGGAATCCAAATTGGTAAAGAAGTTAAACTGTCACTATATGGAGATGACATGATATTGTACATAAAAAACCCTAAAGACTCCACTCCAAAACTACTAGAACTAATATCGGAATTCAGCAAAATTGCAGGATACAAAATTAACACACAGAAATCTGTGGCTTTCCTATATACTAACAATGAACTAATAGAAAGAGAAATCAGGAAGACAATTCCATTCACAATAGCATCAAAAAGAGTAAAATACTAGGAATAAACCTAACCAAGGAAGTGAAAGACCTATACCCTGAAAACTATAAGACATTTTTAACAGAAATTAAAGAGGTCACTAACAAATGGAAACTCATCCCATGCTCTTGGCTAGGAAGAATTAATATTGTCAAAATGGCCATTCTGCCCAAAACAATATACAGATTTGATGCAATCCCTATCAAATTACCAACAGCATTCTTCAATTAACTGGAACAAATAGTTCAAATATTCATATGGAAACTCCAAAGACCCCAAATAGCTAAAGTAATCCTGAGAAGGAAGAATAAAGTGGGGGGGATCTCACTCCCCAACTTCAAGCTCTACCACAAAGCCACAGTAATCAAGACAATTTGGTACTGGCACAAGAACAGAGCCACAGACCAGTGGAACAGAATAGAGACTCCAAACATTAACCCAAACATATATGGTCAACTAATATTCGATAAAGGGGCCATGGACATACAATGGGGAAATGACAGTCTCTTCAACAGATGGTGCTGACAAAACTGGACAGCTACATGTAAGAGAATGAAACTGGATCACTGTCTAACCCCATACACAAAAGTAAATTCGAAATGGATCAAAGACTTGAGCCTAAGTCATGAAACCATAAAACTCTTAGAAAAAAACATAAGCAAAAATCTCTTAAGAGCTAAACATAAGTGACCTCTTCGTGAACATATCTCCCCAGGCAAGGGAAACAAAAGCAAAAATGAACAAGTGAGACTATATCAAGCTGAAAAGTTTCTGTACAGCAAAGGACACCATGAATAGAACAAAAAGGTACGTATGGGAGAATATATTCATAAATGACAGATCCGATAAAGTGTTGACAACCAAAATACATAAAGAGCTCACACACCTCAACAAACAAAAAGGGAATAATCCAATTAAAAAATGGGCAGAGGACACAGGGCATAAATCTGCAAAAAAAGTAAAAAGCTAACCTTTTCAAACAATATTGCTTCTCTCTCACTTGCCAACTTTACATTTCCCTGTATGGCCCCAGAAGATGACTGGTTAGCCAGAGACGGGTAAGATTCCTCAAGGGAGGAACAACCTAAGACAGGCACAGTCGCAGGGGGGCCATCAGGTGAGAAATTGGGGATCAACAGAGGTGAGGCTTAGAACCTCACCCCCCCTGTTTTGAGAGAAATCTTCTGCATCCAGGGATGTTTTGTTAGCCTTGTCTAGCTTGGATTAATACTTAGTCTATAGGCACACACCTGATCATCTACATTTGCCCTCTTACAGCACTAAACTATGTTTTCTACCTTTATCTTGTATCTACCTACCATTTCATCATTTTATTAAAAAATAATAATAATAAGGGAGAAATGTGAGATTCACATATAAATCAAGTATAAAAATCAAGAAAATAATTAACCTGATTGTTTATAGTTCATGATGCGTGATCAAAACAGAAAGTTTCTGTGATGACTGCCCTTGCACTGTTCACCATGTAAGCACTTATTCACTATTTAAGAACTTGTTCACCATATAAAAACTTGTTCGTTATGCTTCAGAAGATTGGAGACTGTTGAGAATTAGGCTTGGGGTTGATTAATGATTGTGCATTGAGTCCCCTATACAGAATTTTATTGTTGCTAAAAACCATATGATCAATAAATATGAAAAATGCCCTCTCAAAAAAAAAATGGGCAGAGGAGCTGAATAGACAGTTCTCTAAAGAAGAAATTCAGATGGCCAACAGACACATGAAAAGATGCTCCACATCACTTGTCATCAGAGAAATGCAAATTAAAACCACAATGAGATATCACCTCACACCAGTAAGGATGGCTACCATCCAAAAGACAAACAACAAACGTTGGTGAGGTTGTGGAGAAAGGGGAACCCTCCTACACTGCTGGTGGGAATGTAAATTAGTTCAACCATTGTGGAAAGCAGTATGGAGGTTCCTCAAAATGCTCAAAATAGAAATACCATTTGACCCAGGAATTCCACTTCTAGGAATTTACCCTAAAAATGCAGCACTCCAGTTTGAAAAAGACAGACGATGCACCCCTATGTTTATCGCTGCACTATTTACAATAGCCAAGATATGGAAGCAACCTAAATGTCCTTCAGTAGATGAATGGATAAAGAAGATGTGGTACATATACACAATGGAATATTATTCAGCCGTAAGAAAAAAACAGATCCTACCATTTGCAACAACATGGATGCAGCCAGCGGGTATTATACTCAGTGAAATAAGCCATGTGGAGAAAGACAAGTACCAAATGATTTCACTCATATGTGGAGTATAAGAACAAAGGAAAACTGAAGGAACAAAACAGCAGCAGAATCACAGAACCCAAGAATGGACTAACAGTTACCAAAGGGAAAGGGACTGGGGAGGATGGGTGGGAAGGGAGGGATAAGTGTGGGGAAAAAAGAAAGGGGGCATTACGATTAGCATGTATAGTGTTGGGGGGGGGCACAGGGAGGGCTGTGCAACACAGAGAAGACAAGTAGTGATTTTACAGCATCTTACTACACTGATGGACAGTGACTGTGAAGGGGTATGTGGGGGGGATTTGGTGAGGAGAGGAGCCTAGTAAACATAATGTCCTTCATGTAATTGTAGATTAATGATACCAAAATAAAAATTTTTAAAAAACTAAGCTCTGACTGAAAACTCACCAGATCTTTTTAATATAGTCTGTATGCACCACTTCTCTCAGCCTCCAAGCAAGTAATTTAGGACCAATCCACAGTTAGAAGAGCAAGTTAGATATCCAAAATATATAAAGAACCCTTACAACTCAAGAATAAAAAGCCAACACAATTAAAAATGGGCAAAGATTCAGAGATACACCTCAAGGTTTGGCTGCAAATAAAAAGGGAGGGGTGGGACAAATATATAAATAGACATTTCTACAAAGATATACAAATGTCCGATAAGTACATGAATGTTCAACATCATTCGTCATTAGGGAAGTGCAAATCAAAACTACAAAGAGATAGAAAGTCACACCCACCAGAACGGCTATAATCAAAAAGACAGACAGAAACAAGTGTTGCAAAGATGTGGAGAAATTGAAACTCATACATTGCTAGTGGAAAGGTAAAACAGTGCAGCCACTCTGGAAAACAGTTTGGCAGCTCATTAAAAAGTTAAACAGATAGACAGTGACTGTAATGGGGTATGTGGTGGGGACTTGATAATGGGGGGAATGTAGTAACCACAATGTTGCTCATGTGATTGTATACCAATGATACCTTAATTTAAAAAAAAAAACAGTTAAACAGTTACCACATGACACAGCCATCAAATCCTAGGGTATATATCCAAGAAATGAAAACATACATCTACAGAAAATCTGGACAGGAATGTTCACAGCATCAGTAAATTAAAATAGCACAGATGTAGAAACAACCAAATGCCCATTACCTAATGAGTGGGTAACTTATATTAGTAGTTGGATTATGGATTAGTAGTTAGATTAAATTAGTAGTTTCTTAGGGCTTAGGGGGAGAAGGGGATAGAATGCTAATAGGTGTGGGGTTTCTTTTATAGGGAGAGGGAAATGTTCTAAAATCAGATTGAGGTGATGGTTACACAACCCTATAAATATACTAAACATTAAATTTTACACTTAAATAGGTGAACTGCATGGTATGTGAATTGCATCTCAATATTTACTTCATATTTATAAATATTACTTTTTAAAAAGCACATTTAGAACCATCACACACAAATATTATTCTTTTAAGGTCCTGCTTCTTCCCTCACAGGTGCCACAAGACCCTCCTCCTCCTCTAATCCCCTCAGGCTGGAGCAGGAAGGGAAGAGTAAACACTTCACCAGAAAGCAACTCTACAAAATCAGACTCTGAACAAAAATCAAACTGCAGGGGATTTAAGAATTAGGAGAGGGAAATAAGTTTAGCTACAAATTGTATAGAATGAAAATAAATGGAAAGAGATCTTATATTTATAGCCATTATTTTCAAATCTATAACCCCCCCCCCGAACCATTCATTAGTAGTTCGGGAAAGTTTGTTTGTTTTGGTGGGCTCCACTATTTCCAAACCATACTGTTTTTAGAAGTGCAAATGAAGATACACTTATGGTTCATAAAGTGTATTTAATAAAAATATTTTAAAACACCTGTATACACCCTGAAAAAACTACAGGAAAACCACTGTGCCACTTTCTACAAATTAACTACTTAAGCTATAACCCTTCCTAAAACAAAGCCAGAGCCAAGGTCTTGTTATTCTCTAGTAACAGAGGATGAAAAAAAGTATACCAACCAACAATCGGCTTTAGTTTTTAAAGATTATTTTTTAAGAGTAGGAAGTGTAAGTCTGAACTAACTGCCTCTTTACCCTCCATACTTTAGGACTGCTGTCAATAAAACAGGTGGTAAAAATGTGGGGGAAGGGAGCTTCTTGGCCAAACATTACAGAGCTATAACTTCTTCCAAACCCAAACCTTACTTCCTGCAATTTATGTAAACAGATCACAGGCCATCCTCTTCAGACCAAACTATAACCCAAGCAAATAACACAAGATTCTATTTCTGGGTCTGTCATTAACTCACTAGATAATCCTGAAGCTTCAGTCTTTCCGCTTGGCTCAACTGACCCACAATTTCTGGTTCCAAAAATCTA
Organism: Manis javanica; assembly: GCF_040802235.1. Lineage (NCBI taxonomy): Eukaryota > Metazoa > Chordata > Mammalia > Pholidota > Manidae > Manis > Manis javanica. The sequence continues at coordinate 32,754,253 of NC_133159.1, forward strand.
ATCATGTGGTCTAATAAAGAACTTTTTCCCAATTTGTAGATTTATTTTTATGGAAAATCGGACAAAGGTATATCGATGTAAATTGCATTAATGTTTAAATCACCACTATTGAATATACATGAAACATGAAAAATTCAAAAGATTGTCCACTCCAAAAAATGCTGAATTTCTTCCATTTTAAATTTTTAAAGGTATTCACTACACAGAGAAAGAATAAGCTTTCAGAAGGCTGAAGGGTTTTGAGACCTTATATTTAAGCTCAGTTATATTTAGAAAACCAAGATGCCACCTCTCTGGATCCTCTATCTTTGTCTTCGGCATTTGACTCATGTGCTTTGCATGGTGTAAGCTCAAAGCAAGAGATCCTACCACATTCCTGAGAAGTAAACTGAACATGTCAGAATGTACTGATTGTCAAGATGAATGACATACTGAAACTGAAAAGATGGGAAGTTAGAGTCTCCATTGCCAGGACTGTTTAACAAAATGAAAATTTTGGGGACCTCTGTGGTCCCCAAAGCCAGTCTAGAAACCACTGCCAACTTTATAAGAATTATTTCTATCCCATCCCTGGAAATCCTGATTCCACAGTCTAGGATGAAACCTGGGATTATGTTAAATAAATGTGTCTCAGATAATTCTGATGAACAACTTAACTATTATTTTAGGAAAAGGACAGCAGAAAGGTTTCATTTGCCAGTTATGCTTGATAGGTAGTGGCTATCTCAACAGCTACACTGAGAAGGTCACATCTAAAAACAAACAGAAATTAGTTTGCCATGGACATATTATGAAATGGCTCCAGGACTCTCCAAAAGCACTAACTTTCCCAGAATTACACAGGGAAGAAAACAAGATTTCTGCTCTCAAAATATCCATAATCTTGTGTGAGAAATGGAAACTCTACACAATTAAAATTTAGTTTAAAAAAAAGATGTTTGTGGTTTGAAGAATTCCACTTTAGGTAGAGGTGGGAGCTAGCGGGAGCACTGAGTGCCAGGCCAAAACAGTATAGTTTGGATTAAGAGGGAGTCAACTGTGGATTCCTGAGGACATTATAAAAGTAATGTATGAAGAAGATTCCACAGGCAGGGTAAAAAGAAAAGCAGAGAATGGTTATATAGGCAAGGCATGACCAACTTGAAGGCCAATCACCTGCTTCATATAGTCTCTGCATGCATCTGTCTCTGACTTTGGACTACTGGCTCCTAGTGGGCCAGGTACATGTCAAATTAACCTTTCTATCTCCCACAATGCCTAGCACACGTTTTGTATGCAATAAATATCCCAAAAAGTTTGAACCGCCACAAAGGAAGGAAAATTCTTACAGACAGCTTGTCTTGCCAATGGGTTTCAGCCCCAGGCAAGTTCACTATGGATTCAATGTAACCAAAGAAATGACAGTAGAACATTCTTGGGGTGAAAGTATTATACCCAACTTTTTTTCCATGGTGGCAGGTCAATCACTAACATCTCGTCCACTCAGAGTGAGTCTGCATACAGCAAGCAAGCCGGTCTCCGCCTCTGGGCCTCTCTGCCGCACAGCTGTCCTTTGGGCCTCTCTGCCCGCAGAGTCATTCTCTGGGCTCTCTGCCTGTACAGCTGTCTTCTAGGCCTCTCTGCCTGCAGAGCCATCCCAGTCTCTGTCCTCAGTGCTGCCACACCACTTCAGCCTCTACTCTGCTTTCCTGCAGCCTCACAGCTGTGCCACCATGTCATGCAGAGCACTGGGCAGGGCTCTTTATATAGTGTCAATAACAACATATTGCCCACACATGTGTAGTGAGCTGGCCAACCAGGGTCAGGTGAGAATCCTGGCCGCAGGAACCTTCATTTTATCCACATACCTCAAAAGGAACAGTAACAGAACTTGGTAGAGACGTGAAGAGTCAAAGGAGTGGGTGGAATGAAATGACAAAAAGTAATGGGGGGCTGTGTTAGGTTAAAAGAGACAAGAAACATAACCAATTATAACATTTAGACCTTGTCTGGATCTTGATGCAATTAAAAACCAACTGTAGAAAGACATCTTTAAACTGAGGACATTTTATGATGAACCAGATATTCAAATACCTAGGGAATATAGTTAGTTTTGTTAGATAAAGTTATAGCATGTGATTATGTAAGAAAATGTCTACCTCATTTAGAGATGCACACTGAAGTTTCTAAAGGTGAAAGATAATGTCAATGATTTTCTTTAAAATACTTAAGAAAAAAGGAAAACAGTTGAAACATGTGGCAAATAGCTTAATAAAGGTTGACTCTGTGATAGTTACACAGGGATTCATTATATTTGATCTATTCCTGAGTATACTCAGCAGTGCAGTTGGGCTTTCATGTTACTTGGTCAACTCCAGTATTGAACAATTAATTCTCTTTTTCTTTCTGAGATTTCAGGAAGCTTAAGAATGACTAGTACTTCTGAGAAAATAGCCTAGACTCAATCAGAAGAAAATGGTAGTCATTTGTTAACTCTACCAGTAGGAAATCTCTGACTCTACTCAAAGAACTTCTTGTAAATTAATATGAGAAACTGAATATGAGCCAGGAGAATGACTCAGCTGCTAAAAAGAAACAAAATACAATCTTACGCTTCATTAAAAGCACAGCACCCAAATCAAGGAGGGTAGCAATCCAATGTACTCTTCCCTGGTTAGTTCACAACCGGAGTATTGTTCTGTTCTGAGCACCACATTTTAGGAACACTTGAAAGCTAGAATGCTTGCAGGGAGGAGTACCAGACTAGTGTGGAGTTTAGAAGCCAAATGTCAAGCACAGAATGACTGAAGAAACTAACTGGGTGTCTTTTTTATGAAGAAGAATTTCCCAACCTTTCGTGTCACCTCTACCACAGAGATCCCAGTGTAGTATTTTCTAGAGAATTTCAAGAGTTGTTCAAAGTCATCCCATAGTAAAATAAATTTGAGATGAGCACTTTTTCCTCTAGAGGATTTATCAAAGTGTTCAATATCCTAATTTGTTTTGTGACTCTTCAAGAAGTGGATATTCAGTATTTCCCAAAGGAGACCATTTATTCATTCATTCAGCAAATATTTACTGAGCCCTAATTATATGCCAAACACTCCTCCAGGTGCTGAAGATTCAACAATGAATATTTTAAATATACTGGAGGACAATTTGTAAAAGTGCCAACCTGGGCTTCTGCTGCTCCTCTAACTTACATTGTGCTTACTCATCTACAGATTTTTTATTACGCTTTCAGCCTACAATGCCCCATCACTAATCTTAATTCAAACATATCTCCTCTATGACACTTTCCTGATCATCATAAGCAGAACTCTTTTCAACAAACCCATGGCTTTCGTTGTATCAATTCTTTGCAAACAGACTACACCTCTAAATTACCTTTGGATCTCTCACAATGCCCAGGACAGTGTCTTGCATAGGTAGGTAGGTGCTCAAGAAATATCTGCTGAATGAGTAATCACATTCAAATACTTGAAGGGTTATCTGGTTAAAGAAGGCAAATTAGGTCTCTACTGTTCCACAGACGAGGACTAGGAAAAAAAGATGACGTTAGAAGCAAATTTTCCCTCATTTAGAACTAACAACAAACAGGCTACCTTACAGCTATCAAGGACTGCAGGTGTTCTAAGAGTAGCCAAATGACTCCCTATCAAGTGTTTTAGTGGGAAATCTCACTGGCCTGAATAAAGGATTAACTCTTAAGACTCCAGGAACTGCTATGTATCTCATCATATTAGACAAAATGTAATTTTTGATACATTTCTATCAGCAGTAAATTCTTAACATTATGCTTAATCATGAAATATCCTTTCATTTACCAGTGTAATGAATATATAATGAGTATGATACCTCATGTACAGTACTAAATTGAGAGAATAAAAGCAGAAAGACACTGTCTCCATCCCAGAAGAACCAATACAAGGTTTCTTAATTATGCTCCCAAAGTAAATCTGATGTAAACATGAATGCCTAGTCATCTACCTCAGTAAGAAATGCTCCTTATATGAGGGAATTCTTTAGATCAATGATTTTCAGTATTTTTCAGTAAGAGAAATAACTATGAAGCTATCAATTTCTCTTAAAGACATCTACCCACACCACTAAAGGCATTAAGTACAAAAACAAGCTAGTCATTCCACCTTTTTAGTGAAAAACTAGAAAACAGAAGAAATCCCAGGATACGTCCATATGGCAAGGGTATCTCTGTGATGTCCTCCCAAACTAAAAGCTGTAATCATTGCTGATAGGGACTCTGTCTTTTACTTGTGTCCGCAATATTTTATACAGTGCCTAGGACACAGCAAATGATAAATGAGCAAACAAGTGAGAAATTAATGAGTCCAATGTCCCTGGACAAAAACAGTACCTTAAAGAAGCAGTAACAATTTGGTTTTTCTTACTAAAAACCTGCCAAGGAAATGGAAGCATACGAAGATCTTTGAGTCTACTTTTCATTATAAATCAGAGTGCTATTTTTAGGTCAGGGTGCTATTTATTGATAAGTAATTGCTGTAAGTAAACCTAAGGTCTTGGTTGTTTCTGAGCAACTAAAATTAATTTCTTGATCAGCAGAGCTAAATGACCAAATTCTAATGCAAAGAAAAACCCAAAACACTTAATACAACCACAACTTGACCCATAAGATTATCATCAAATAATTTATCAGACTGATTAGAAAGTAAAAAATACTTAAGCACAAAGTGCTTCAACTGCTCTTCAAAAGTGCTCTGATTAACATTTTTCCAAATTCTTATTTGAACCATAAAAATCTTAAGTTTATTTTTCCAAACTATAAAAATGATATATGTCTGTTGTGGAGAACTTAGAAAATATAAACAGTTTCAAAGAAGAAAATAAAGACTACCCATTGTGATGCTTTCTCCCCCAGTATTTTTTTCCTATGCAGTTAGAACTCCTTTATATACTTGTCACTCTTCCTACCCACAACAGATTCAAACTAAGGCAAGAGACAACAGATTGACACTATGGCAGCAACCCAAGCACCCTCACTCAGTAGGATCATATTCCAGGTACAATTTCTCAATGTCTCAATTTTATACATGGGCACTTCCATAAAATAACACTAAATCTGCTATTTGGTAATCCTTAAGTTTCCCTTGTGATTCCATCTCCTCCCCATCTCCAGAATTCTATGAAGAATCCAAGTTTGAGTAAAAACACATCCAATGATTGGAAATGGACTCAAATTTAACAAGGGAAGAAGTTCCTCCCTATAGTTTTATATCCCCAGTCTGATATTATCACAAGTTTTGCTCCAAGTGGTCCAGGTCCTTTGCGGTCCATTACCTTTAATTCCTACCTCAAAAATCCAAAGTACATTCTTCCTAAGAACTTGTCAATTTTCTACTAAAGAGTAGAAGACTACAAACAGAATGAGGGATCTGTTCTAATACTAAATAACTGGGTGACAACTAAGTCTTAGCTTGTATCTCATTTTCTCCATTTGTCAATAGGAATATTACTTGTCCTACCTATAATACAGGCTGTTGTGAGGTTCCAAAATCCAGCAGATCAGAGAAAATCTTTTCAAAAAGTATTATTCAAATGTTAAGATGGAAATCATTCCAAAACATATTTGCCCTATAATATCATAAAAACATGACTTCCCTGATATGCAAAGATGCCATTTCTGATGGTGATCACTGTCCATGTATATAGATGGTGGAACAATACCATCAGTAGCTGCTTACACAGGGTAGACAGGTAAAACATTTCATAGATTCACAGACCACCCACATTAGGAGAAACTATCCTGCCATGATAGTTTGTTCCATCGTCATTCAGAAGAATCAACTGCTCCTGACTGCAGCATATTTGAGTATCATGTCTGTATTTCCCAAAGCTCAACAGCCAAGTGACAGAAACTTTATTTTTAACAATTTAATAAGCATCCATGTACCCACTAGCCAAAAGCTAGGATCTTAGTAACTATTTCTGCCTTATCACACTCCCCTCCCAATCCCATTTCTCTGTATGCAAACAGAATTTTAAATTGCTATTAGTGATTTCTAGCAGTCTCCCCCATGTCCATCTTGCTCAGAAATCTATGTTTCAACACACAGTTAGGCCAGATCTCAGCCTTAGGAAAAAGCCGATTCCAACTTCATAGATCTTTCATAAGGTCATGTCAACACCACACTCTTACCTACCAATCAAAAGATCTGTATCTTATTTCCTTGATATCACCATACCACTGGGCAGGGCTCTGCCAGATAAGAGATCAGTTATAGTTTTTAGCTTTTTAGCTCTGTCTGTACTCCAGGTGAAAACTTCAGCTAAAAGTCAGTTTACCTGGCTTTTACCTGGCTTTTACCAGGATCATCAATGGAATCAGTCAATTCTTCAATGGAATCCATGGCCCCCTCTTGGAGTTGATGACAAAATAGCCAATGCTAAGGTTTAAATATTTGTGCCCCCAGCCCCAAAAAAACTCCTATGTTGAAATCCTTACTCCCAAAGATGACAGTTATTAGGAGGTGGGGTCTTTGGGACATACTTGGGTCATGAGGGCAGAGCCTTCCTGTACGGGATCAGGGTCTTACAAAAGAGGCTCCGGGGAACCTTGCCCCTTCTGCCATGTGAAGACACAGCAAGACGGTGCAAGGAAGGGAGTCCACAACAAAAGGTGACCGTAATGGAGCCTTGACCTTAGACTTTCCAGTCTCCAGAACTGTAAGCAATAAACTTGTAAGGTACCCAGACTATGGTCATTTTGTTATAGCAGCCCAAATGGACTAACACAGCCAATATGCTGGGTCTCTAGAGACTCTCTAAAAACTTCCACCCAAGGACTTTCCCCTCCCCAAAACTGTTAGCATTCAACTCAGAAGAGAATTCTCTAAGACTACATTCTAACAATAGTTCCTCTTATTGCATTCCATAAATTTGAGTCCATTACAGACTACTTCACCCAGTGATGATGGCAAGTAAGTCAGGGCAGTGTTAATGTAGGTCTGATGACATCAAAATAAAATCACTTTAGATTTATGGCAACAAGATGGTTAGTAATAATTTTTAGAAACTAGGCTTATTAATGGTGTCAAAATAAGAGTTCTTATTGACTATGGTCTTAATTATCTTATACCCATATTTATCCTATACTGTGTATTGTTACAATACAGAAGTTTGACTCAACTCTCAAACGCTTTTTGTTTCAGTTGTTTTCTTTCAATTCTATAGAAAGTAATAACCACTTTGTAAGACACTACATTCTCAGGTTATCAGATGATATGTCGAGTAGAATAGCAGCCAAAGGTACCTAACTATAAAAGGTTACTGAAAATAAGTAGAATGCCATTGTTATAAATATAAATACAACATCTGGTTCCATATAACAAAGCTATTTCCATATCCCAACAGATGGCCCACAGTAATAATGCTTTGCTAATCTGGTTATAACAAATTCTATTAAATCCAAAATCCTGTATAGCAGATGCCTTTTCCAATTTCAGTGTAAGTCAATCTCTTTAACCAAAACATTTTGCTTAGGTTCTAGGTATTTGTGAACTAAAATCCAGTTTTGTCAATTAAGGTCAAATTTTTTGACACTTGTTATAAAATGCCACTGTACTGTTTTCTGGGTTTTGGGGTAGAGAAGTTAAGAGTATCTAAGACTGAAAGACTGTTTAAAATGGAAAACAAAAATTCACAGTTAAAGGAAAGCTAAGGAGAGATGAAAGTGAGCTTTAGCAGTCTCAAGCCAAGGGTTCTGAACCGTGTTAATGTGGAAAGCTAAGTGACTAAACATAGCTGACAGTGAAGAGCACTGAGAATAATGCGATTTCTGAGTTGAAAGGCTATTAAGCAGGGGCAAACAAAAAACTGTATCTGAAGGCCTATACAACATGTTTCTCTGTACACTACAGTATGTGGGTGCAAGGTCAACTTAATTTTGCTCTCTGCCTCCCCAACTACATTCAAAATCCAATCTTCATATTCTGGTCATGTCCTTACTTGAAATATTACCCTCTATTAATTTATTACACAGTAAACACTGCAGTGTAGTTATTAAGAGCCACTGACTTCTGAAAATAAACTGCAGGGTTCAAATCCTGGCTCTTTCCATCCCTAGCTATATACCCTTAGGCAAGTAACTAAATCTCTGTGTGCTATGCCCTCATCTGTAAGATTTTGATAATAAAATCTATCCTTTAGGATTCTATGAATAATAAATAAAAACTATTTATAACACTTCTGAGGCCACAGTAAGGCCTCAGAAAATATTAGCTATTATTATTACCACTACTATCATCATTATCACATTAATCTCTACTAAAGTTCTGAAACAGCAGAAATACAAAATGACTTATCTAAATCAAAAACAAGTGACAGAATTTGGTAAGAAAAATCTCTTCACTTTAAATCCTAACAAATATTAAAAGTTACTGATTCCCTAAGAAAGGGGATTTCCCAGCCCCTCTAATTCTCCAGCAATTCACACAGGGATCCTTTAAGTTGAAATAGCACAGAGTAGTGGAAATGGCAAAGAAAATGAAGATCTAATTGCTCCATCACTGACTTAAATGTGCAGTCTCGGGCAAGTCACCTAATCTAAACTTCAAACTGCTCATCTTAAATGCTCTGCCTACACCACAGGGTTGTTTTTAGATCAAATGAGATACGATATGAGAAAACATGTACATCATAAACACACTGTATGAATGGCCAAGGACCACATCTTACTTGTCTTTATATCCCCAATGCCTAGAATACTCTCAAGAAAAAGCCATAGAAGGAGTAGAATTGGGAGAGTGAGGATTAAGGTTAAGATAGGGAAGGGTTTTTAAGAGTAAGAAACCCAAATGTCCATCAAATGATGAATGGGCAAATAAAAGGTGGTATAGCTATACAACGAAATAGTAGTCAGCAATAAAAGGAATGAGATATTGGTATATACTACAAAATGAGTAACCCTTGAGATTTTATGCTAAATCAAAAAAGTCAGACACAAAAAAAACCACACATTGTATGATTCCATTTATATGAAATGTCCAGAATAAGCAAATCTATAGAAATGTTAAGTACTTTTGTGGATGCCTAGGACTGCAGGGGAGAGAGGAAATGGAAAGTGACTTCTAATAAGTACACTTTCTTTTTGGGGATGATGAAATGTGTAAGGATTGTGATGATAGCTCCACAACTTGGTGAATATACAATTAAAAACCACTGAATTGTAAACCTAAAATGGGTGAAAGGTACAGTATGTGAATTACACCTCAATAAAACTGTTTAAAATAGAGTAAGAAAAGTCTTGAGAACCACTTAAGTATTAAAATCACACAAGTTTCTTTTTTAAAGAAACAAAGTAAGTTTTCTGATATTTGAGTAGCTCTAACATGGGGACAAGAATGAGCCTGGATGAAAACATCAGGAGAAAATACCAAGAATTACCACACCGAACTATAATGCCTCCACAATCATTCTGTAGAAAACAAACCTGGCATGTATTCTTAGCCTTCCTTTCAAAATTCTCTCTAAGTTAAGTTACATCCTGGTTCTAGTTCAACAGTTTTTCATCATGATCACTGTTTCTGAACTTCAAGACTGTATTTGATACTGTCAACCACACTACTCTTCCTATCCTTGGCTTTTGGGACACTGATAATTCCTGGTTCTTCTCAGAAGAACCATAAGGCTACCCATTAGCCTTATAATGTTACCCAAAGTTCCAAGTCTCAAAGCTCTTTCACCACCATACTACTAAATGCTCATCTACTCACATTTTTTTTTTTTTTTTACCATTTATAGCCCTGGTCATTGCACAATCTACATTTCATCTCTATTCATTTCATAGCGATGTGCTATAGATATCTCAGTATTTCTCTTAAGTCAATTCTTGATTAACTTTATTAAAGCTGGGAAGCAGCGGTGTGAGTCAAACAAAATAAGAAATCCCTATGCTTGCTACTTCTATGCGGCATACTTTTTTCTTCTGAATAGATGTTTTTCCAATAGTTTCGCTTAGATTAATACTAAACTAGTCTGCATTTCCAGAGCCAAACCAGCAAGGAGAGAAAGCTATCAGGAGCAACAAGTGACTAGCCTGCTTTCAAAAAACTGATTGTACACAAATCTAATGCTGCCTGTAACTAACCTTTTAGTTAATTTTCCTTCACAGTGATGCTTTCTTTCCTAATTTCCCCACTTTCATCAGCCATCCTTCCAGGATTCTGGGCTTTAATCTTTTAATGTTGTATATTTCTCTTCCCTTTGCCCACAATTCAATCACCATCAAATTCAAATTAATTTTTACTCACATATTTATATTCTATATATTCTTTCTTAGGACAGTATAATTTAATGACAAAATGCATAAACTCAAAGGCTGGTTTGCCTGGGTTCAAATCCTGGCTCTGGGGCATACTCTCTGCGGGATTTGGGGCAAGTTACTTGACCTCTCTGTAACTCAGTTTCTTCATAATAATAAGACCTTATTATTAAGATTTGATGAACAAAATACATATGAAGAGCTTATAACAATGCCTGGCATACAGTAAGTACTCAATAAATGTTAGCTATTCTTTTATTGCCATAACCACTTCCTTATATCAGACCATTATCTTACTCCTGAAATACTCCAAGAGCATTCTAGTCAGTCTCCCCACTCCAGGTTAATACAAAAACCTTCCTCAAGAACAATATGCATCATCTACTTCCTTTCTTTAGAACCCATTGTGGTGGGTACCCCATCAACCTAAACACTATATCCTCATGGGTTCTACACCAATACCCCCTCACCAAACCTAAACTAATTTATTATTATTCAGCAATACACATTCTTTGTGCCAGTCAAGCTGCTTGATCTTTTCTAGGCAGCCAATACTCTGTCTATGCAAACATACCTTCACTCTTCTGGAACATCTATCTTTCTTTCACCTTTGCCTACCCTTTTCATATCTCACTTATTCCTTTGACTTTGGTTGCACTGTTATCCAAACCAGGAGTCTGAAGCTGCTTAGTAACTATGAATGACGTATGTTACATGTTTCCCCAACAGAAGTCAAAGCATTTGAAGAGACCCCATATTTTACTGTCTGTGTCTCTTCATACAGACTACTTAATACACAGCACAGTATTCTGCATAAGTACACAAATGCTGACTGAATTACTAAAAAAAAGCCTTAATGTATCAGAACATTCTCTTTTCCACTGCTCCACCCAGATAAATCTATATTTAAATATTTTTATTTTACTAACAATTATATCAATTAAAAGAAAAAAAGACAAAAATATATTCAAAGAGAATGCACAATGCAAAAAACAAAATCAAGAATAAATGAAGATGCTGGCCACTTTGGAATCTAAAAAGTGACTTCAAAATATTAAGGTATCATCCACATTAATGAACCAGAAAGTGCCAAAATAAACATGTCCTGAACTCCATCCAAAAAAAAAACCCTAACAAAAGCAAGAACAAGATTCACCTCAACTCTAAGACACACAAAAAGAAAACGAGGAACACTCAGGTTTATCTAAAAAATTAAATTCAATTAGATCTATGTATGCTACCCCAAGAGAAAAATGGAGAGGAGTTACTGCTTTACTATAAATATTTTCTAAGGTCTAGAAGGAATACAAGGCTTCTCTCACTGTTTCTGTGGCCTGTTCCCTGTTAAGGGGGCAAATGTGGTCACAAAAAGAGCAACACACAGCAAGATGGAAACCTTAACCTGCAAGAGACATTAAGGGAAGAAACTACTCAAAACACGTTTCAAAACAAGTTTCAAAGACCAGAGAACGCAATGATACTCAATAGAAAGAGGAAAAGTGAAATAAAAAGAGCTCCACGCATGGACTCGGTGACTACCTAGTGCTGCCTGGCAAGTAAAGAGCAATGCATGTTAACACTTTCACTACACACACAATTGTTTCACTGGTAAACAAAATAAAAGCAAAAATAAGTATCAGGAATAGACAAAAAAAAAAAGTAAAAATGTCCACCAATCTCTAAGTCCCTGGCCGGCCAAGCTAACCTTATTCAGGAATCCAACCAGGCACAACAGAAACATGGACTACACAACACAGAAAAAGAAAAACCTTCGCCATCCATATGCACAAAAACTGGAACGGAGACGTGAAAACTGTACACCTCAGGGCATCAAGCAGCAGCAAGAGCTCATTCTCTCTTTAGGATTAAGCAGTAAAGAACAAGAGCAGCTAAAGCGAGAGGAGGCAAGATGTCAATGAAACTAAGCCCTATTATGTCCCCTACTGGTCTCGGTTTGAGAGAGTACAACTCTTGGGTATTCCAGTTAATCATCATCAGTCGGCCTCAGCAAAGCAAACTGACCCTAAACACCTTCCACGCCAACCGGAGGAAATCACATAGGAAAAGCCACCGCGTTAACCCTCCTTCTCACCAGCTGCAAAAATGGAGGGGGGGCGGGGAGAGACACCCTACCACGTGGGCAGGATGCAATACACACAGGACAGCAACACGGTTGCAGGGAAGGGCTGCCCCTGTCCTAGTGCCGGCAGAGGACACGGCGACAAGTCGGGGTGGGAACGCAGGCCCCCGCCCGCACCCCCTCACCCCGAAGGGTACCCCCGAAGCACGAGAGGCCCGCCAAGCCGGCCGAAAAATACCCCTAAGCTTGAAGGGAAGAAGCCGCACCGTGCTGGGGCAGGGGCTCTCCCAGGACCGGGCGGTAGGTCACGGAGGGGACAGCCCCTGTACTAGGGCGCGGCGCCCCCGGGAACCTGGCCGGGCACCCCCAGGCGCCAGCTGGGGGAGGAGCGGGAGGCGCGGAGCCGCCGCTTCCCGGCTGAGGGGCAGCAGCAGCTGAGAAGCGCCGCGGAGGAGGCGGGACGCAGCCCTCGCCGCCCGCCGGGACGCGGCCGGGTCCCAGTCCCCCGCCCCGCGCGCGCCCACCCCGCAGCAGTGCCGCGACCGAGAGAAGAGAGAGGGCGTCTCTCGGAGGACTGCCCGGGTCGCGGGAGATGCCCCGGCCCCGCCTCCCCGCCCTCCGCCCCGGCTGCCCCGGCGGCGGGGGCTCACCTCTGTCTGTGCAGGCCGGACGGCCCGGCCGAGCCCCCGGCCGCTGCGTGCGTCTCCTCCCCCCTCGTAAGATCCCAACTGCGCCTGGAGCGAACGGCCGAAGCCCCAAGCAGCGCCGTGAGCGGCGGGAGCAGCGGGAGCAGCCAACATCCGGGGCCGCGCACCCGGAACTACTTTCCGACCTGCTCCCGCTCCCGCCTCCGCCACCACCCCGCCTCCCGCTACGTCGCTGCGCCACCGGCACGTCGGCAGTGGCGTCACGGCCCCTCCGCGGTCATGGATGAAGATTCGCCAGGATCCCTCCGCTGGGACAAGTAGTGCCCTGGGACTCCCCGGAGCTCAACCTGCTCGCTGCTCTAAACGACATGGGGTCTCTGCGCCTCAGAGTGACGACTGAAGAGTTGGGGCGCGGGAGCCGCTCTATAATTGAGGACTGCAGGGCCCTGCCGCTTTGCATCCTGCCCGTGGATTCCAGGGGCCCGTACTCCAGGGGAACGGCGCCTCGTGACCTTGCCCCCGCCCCCGGCCTCTCACCGTAACTGCAGGCACCTTGGCCTCCAGGAAACCGGACTGCTTTTCGAAGTTGGCACACCTCCGGTTTCACAGGCTCCAGCGAAGGCACCTCGGACCATCAGGACACCCTTCCTTTCAGAACTTTACAAATACCCGTTTCTAGACCCATCTCTGCTGAGACCTTTACCGTGTCTTAGGCTTGGTTTCTTTTTTAAAGGAGTAGGAATTCGAAGGGCACTTCTGAGTCTAAAGTAGCTACTCAGGCTATGGTCCTTGCTATAAACAGGTGGAGCGTTTAGAAGGGCAACTTTTGAACTTTGGAATTTACTTCTACGTCAGTCTTCACTGATTTCTTTCTCCTATTAGCACCGCCAGCCTGTCCTGTCATTTCACACCATTACATACATTCAGACCTATTGCTGTCATTCGCATTAGTCATATGTATAGCAGCAAGTATGCTTTTGAATTTACAGTAGGTGCTCGATATGAGTATTCAGATATGTTAAATGAATCTGAAATTCACTGGATGAAAGAAAAAGGACAGAGGCCTGAGTGAACTGGCCCTGGGAACCTTTTTTGATGTAGTCTCAGGGATCAGGTAAAGAGCTGAGTAACCAATTCCTTCAGCAAACACTGAACACCTTGCCATTTGTCAAGCATTTCTAGGCACTAGGAATTAAAAGTACTCCTATATTCCTTTTCTATATAAGACTTAGCAAGATTATTAAGATTAAAAAATTCACTCATCCAACACATAATTGCCAATAGCTACTAAGGTTGTCAGGTACTATTTCAGACCTTGAAATATATCAGTGAACAGAAGAGAGAAAAAGGGAAAGACAATATCCTTCGGTCTTGGAGCTTACGTCTAATAAGGGGATAAACATAACAAGAAAATTATTTGGTTATGTTAGAAGGTATTTAGTGTTGTGGGCTAAAATAGACCAGGTAAGAGGTCTGAGGAAAACTGGAGGAAGTGGATAGGAAGGGTTTTTTGTTTGCTTTTTTAACATCAACCATTTATTCATCAATGATATTTTCATTCAATACTTCACTATTCAACTAATAGTTCAACAGAACGGTATGTTGGTGTGGTAAAATTGTAACATTTCCAGAATATCTCACCTGGCTTTAGTACATCTGCATATCAACAGATGCTCGAGGGTGGAGAGAAGTATGGCTTTAGGGCGGTTGTATCATTCCTCAGGGGTGGAGAGAAGTTCATCTCCATATCAACAGATTTTAAACTTTATTTCCCCATTTGACTGATTTCTATTTTAGAGGTATTTTGCCCTGGGATTTCCTTTCCCTGGACTTACATCTGGCACAGTCGGCAGGACTCCTTTGAACTCGAAATCTGTCATAATGGGTGCGACTTTGGGGAGGCCCGCCCCTAGAAATGATGGGGAGAAGTGGCGCTCACGCTGAGGACGTGTGTCTACGCTTGTGTGGTCATGGAGGTGCCACTACTGCTGCTGCTGGCCACATCGACCCTAGCCTGTGGCCCGAGCCTAAGGCTACTGCTGCTGCTTCTGCTACCAGCCAGAGCCTGGTCACAAGGAGGGAAAGAAGCGGAGGACTAGGTCACCTTGATAGAGAAGCACCTGGCTCCTGTGTACCACGCCCTGCTGGCTACAGAGCCCATTGCTGGAACAGCTCTGACCAAGCTAATAACCACCTATCCCATCGCAGGGTGGGTGAGAGACTGGACCCAAAGGCTATGGAGTGGCGTGGCACAGACACCTACCATATATCATGTGACTGGCCATTTGCTGAAAGGGCAAGCTCCCAGATTCTATTTCAGCCAATTGGGACCCAGATCCTACCTCAGCCAATCAGGACCTGGATCCTATTTCACCCAATTGGAGCTTGGTCTCTCTCCTCTCCATTCAGCAAAGAGCTCACCCACTACCCCTAGATCCAGCCAATCAGCCAGAGCCACGACCATCACCCCACCAACTGCCCTAGAACCCCATATACCTTTGTGGTATTGAAACTCGCTCTCTTTCTCTGGCATCTTGCCACTGCATTGGTGTAGATGAGAGATTGAGCTCGAGCTAGCTAGAATAAAGGCTCTTTGCTTTTGCATCGGTGTTGGCTCCTAGGTGGTCTTCTGGGATTCGCGACTTTGGGCACAACATTTGCCTTTGGCATCCCAGGGAATAATGAAGGAGATGCATTGGCCCAGGTGTGCTGACTAGAAGGAAAGCCTGCCTCTGATGTGGCCCAATGGCTATGTCAACATTTTTTGCACGCAGGGCAAAAGACAATGTGGGCTGTAGCCTGTCGGTGGGGCTTGCATTGACCTTTGAGGAAGTCAGCCGAGCCCAGAAGGAGTGCCCTGCATGTTGTGCAGATCAGCAAACCATCAAGAGGGACCTAGAGCATTTCTGCAGCCTATGGCTGGTCACCAGTGATTGAGAGTGATCAAGGCACCCACTTTATTGGACATGTGTTGCAAGGATGGGTGCAGCAATTAGGAGTAATATGGACAGGGCCCTGGACATTTCAACACATGGACTGGCGATGGCTGGCTCTTTTGGCACTTTGAGGAAAAGGCCTGGAAACTGGCCTACTGTGTATTCCTGGGATAACAACAAAGTGATTCCCCACAGTCACAGTTATTTGTTTCTACAGTCCTTGTGTCCTGGATGCGCCCCCTGGCTGCAGCTGCTGCATGATGGCTGGAATGGAAGAGTTTTGGACTTAATCTGCGTGGGACTTTGAACCTAGCTGAATCCTCTAGCTTGAGAATTATCATGATTGTGTTGCTGTTGTCAAGAAAAAAATGCTTAAAGAGAGGCTTGACTTTGTCTAATGTTTGGTAAAAGTTTTGTTAGTAATCCAGCATGGTTGTTAGGAATGAGTAAACAACTGTAGGAAGTAGTAATAATTGTTAAGAAAAAAATGCTTAAAGAGAGGCTTGACTTTGTCTAATGTTCGGTAAAAGTTTTGTGAGCAATCTAGCATGCTTGTTAGTAATGAGTAAAGTGTAGAAACAGTTTGTGCTTAGTGAGAGATTGTGCTGTAAAGTACATTTACTTAATCTGCATAGGCTGAATCCTCTGGCTTGAGGATTATCAAGATTTTATTGCTGTTGCTATTGTATGTTATTAGATTGGTTGGAAGAGGGGTAATGAGTAAATTTTAAGGCGAGATTTCTGGAGAGGTAGCCTGTGGGTAAAATTGTAACATTTCCAGAATATCTCACCAGGCTTTAGTACATCTGCATATCAACAGGCACTCAAGGGTGAAGAAAAGTATGGCTTTAAGGCATTTTCATCATTCCTCAGGGGTGGAGAGAAGTTCATCTCCATATCAGTGGTTAATTACCTGGGCAAAGGAGGGCTTATTGGTACCTGAGAGGTGAGGAGGAGGGCCAGTTTTGCTTCTGCTAAAGCACGAAAGAGAGAAGGGCCCGGACTGTAGTTTGTAAGCAATAAACGGATTTTAAACTTTATTTCTCCCTTTGACTGATTCGGTTTTAGAGGTATTTTGCCCTGGGATTTCCTTTCCCCAGACTTACAGTTGGGTGCTGGAGCTTTGGTAGAAAATAAACCAGACAGAGTTCTGACCTGGTGGACTCCCCAGCTGGTAGAAGCCACATGGCAAATGCTTTCACTGTGCTCTCATTCAAGGCTTTCACCAAGTCTATGAGCTTGGACTTCTATGTTCATCCTTAGAGCTGATGAAGTTAAGGCTCAGAAGAGTTAAAAACTGGAGCCAGGACTCAAACCTATTGTCTTCTGAGTCCCTTCCAACTCCCTTTCCTTTCACTACAGCTGAGATCTCATATTTTACTGTTTTATTATTCCTCACTTCTTTGGTCAAGTAAACTCAGACATTAATCCAGGTGAATGGCCTTGGACCTGCGCTGGGGCAAAAGGGAGGGGGAAACAAAGTATTTAGACAAAGAGAGAAGACTTATCAAAAAATCTGGACATGTGGAGCAAAGTAATTGTAGAGGAGAAATGAAGGAGATCCATAATATTTTATTCTAATTCCAGTTTTACAGAATTGGATTTTAAATAGAGCTGTCAGGGAAATTCCGATTTACAAGGTGACTTAAATGAGAAATTTGAAAGAGGTGAGGGAGTGAGCTATGCCTGTCTGGGAAAGAGTGTCCCAGGCAGAAGGATCAGCTAGTGGAAAGGCCCTGAGGTAAAAGCCTTCTTGGAAGTGTTAGAAATAATGAGGAAACCAGGACAACTAGAGCAGGGCAAGCAGATGAGAGGAATGAGGAGGTAAGGTCAGAGAGAGGGGTCTTATATGCCATTTAAGGATCTTGGAAAAAATGGAACCATTGCAGGGCTTTGAACAGAGGAGTGGTATGATCCCATTAGTGCTTTCAAAAGATCACTGTGACTACTATGCTAAGAGTAAATAGTGAGCAGACAATCGTGGAAGCCAGAGGCTCCATTATCCTGTTGCAAGATGATGTCTTGGATCAATCTAGTAGCAGTAGATAAATATCTCTATATTTAAGAAGTTAAAGTCTAGGGGGAAGCAAATAGATTAGATAGTTACAATACACTATTAGTAAGAGAAATAGTATCTTGAAGACAAAGACACCCTTACCCACTTTCCTGAAAGAGGGTATAAGTTGCCTCTTCTCCCAAGTGCCAGGGGAATTTGAAGTTCCTGGTGCTTT
This sequence comes from Manis javanica, assembly GCF_040802235.1. NCBI lineage: Eukaryota > Metazoa > Chordata > Mammalia > Pholidota > Manidae > Manis > Manis javanica. The sequence goes on from NC_133159.1 coordinate 32,772,423, forward strand.
TTTGGGCTACTGGATGAATCTTGATAGCACAGCTGACACTTGTCATCTTCTCAGCCATTATCACCTGAGTGCAGCTGTAGACAGAAGGATACAAGTACTGGGTCTGGGTCATGCATTTAAGGAGATGGGCAAAGCTGAGATTATCCTGATTTGTCAGAGGAAGAAACTGAGGAATGGTCCTCAGGTTTTAACCTGAGACTGGTATCGAGGTCATCAAAATCCCAAATCCCACCAGAAATCTCTCTGAGCCACTTGAGTGTAGTCAGACATCTGATGGAGTAAAAGGGTAAAAACCCTTGTGTTTGAATAGTGGCCAGAATGAGTTTGGGGGCTTGGGGAACAGCAGCCATTGGGAAAGAAGGAAGAACAAGCCCCAGAATGTCAAAGGATGGAGAGGTACCCCTTTCCTCCCCATGCCAAAAAAAGTGTGATAGAAGCCATGGGGAAGTTATATAGGAAGAGGGGGTACTTAAAGCTCAGATTGGGAAAATCAGACCTGTGTTCAATCTCATACCCCAGAGTTCACTTCCTGGGTGCATATATCAACTAATATAGTTTCTCTTAGACTCTATGTCCTTGCCTATTAAATGGAAACAATAATCATAGCTACCTAGCAAAAGAAGTCATGTACAGGCTTCCATAAAATAAAGACACCACAAGAACAGTTATTATTATGTACAAGGTTGAATGTCAGCCAGAAAAGAGTAGTTCACTGGGAGGTGGGAGTAGGCTGGGAAGGAGGGTGTGGAGCAGGAGGGCCCTCAACGAGGAGATGATATCCAACTCAGGGTACAGAATCTTAAAAGAAATAGGTTGCTCAAAGCGATGAGAAAGAAGTTTTATTGCTTTGTGTTGTTTGCAATCTTTCCCCAGACCTCATCTGGATTATAAATTCCCTAGAGAAACAGCCTTAAACTGGGCTGCAATAGCCCTACAAAACCTTGGTTTGTCACCACTGGGAGTGTATCAACAGCGGGGTGTTCAATGCTTCATGTGACCCACAGTCACTTAGACAAATGAGGCTTTAGCTGATCCTTTTCTCCTTCTTTATTTATTGTAAGAGGAAAGCAGAAAATGAGAAGTGAATTTAAAATGAGCCAAGACCTGCAAGAGGGGAAGACAGAATCCCTCCTATCACTCCCAGCCCTGGAGGAGTCTCCAGATTCCCTGGATATTTTTTGATAATACATTATATTTCATATATTAGATGGAAAAAAAAGCCTACACAAAGGCCACTGGAAAGCTCTCAGAACCACTGCTATTTAATGACAATATTTGGGTTCTGGGTGTTGGTTGCTATGTATATTTAAACAGCATTCAATAATCATTTATTGAGCACCCACTACTTACCAGGCATTGGGCTAAATACTAAGGAGTTAAAAGGGAACAAATGAATTATCTATCTCCAGTGTACTCCTAGGTTTCTGGATAAAGCAACATGTAAATAATTAATCCCAATGCACTTTGTTATAGATTAGTACTTGTGCCATGAAACAGAAGAAGCAAGGCCTAACTCTGTCAGATTAGATGGGGATGGGGGCATCAAAGAAAGTTCCACCCTTAAAGGTAAGGTTAAGGGTAAGTCTGAGTAAGTGAGGAAGAGTTTGCTGTGCAGATGGAAGCAAGGCTGGAAGTAGAGAAGGAAAATCTGAGGTAGAGTGGAACAACCTCTACAGAGTCAGAGTTGGATGAATATGAGAAAAATAGAGGCCATGAAAATTACATTCTTGTAAGTGGTCATTAAACACTAGAAGCTTATGGGAACAACTAACTTATGAGGCTAGACAATCTATTTAAACCATCCATGAGCTGAGTTCCTGCCCTCTGGGAGTTTGATGTAAACTTCAAATTATATCCACAAGGCAAAGTGTGATCCTTTCTAAATACTCTGTTGCTTCAATAATTCTCAGAAGAAAGGGGTAGCTTAGAATATTTCTCTCGAGCCAAACGCAGCAACCTATAATTTTTTTCCCTAGTTCTGGCAATGCGTTGGCCCAGTGCACTCAGACCCTGTACCTCCTCCACCCACGCCATGCCGCCAGCCTCCCGTCTTCCTCGTAACCACCTGGTTCAAACCTTGGCTTATCTCCACTCTCAGAATCAACTGAGCTAATTAAAAGCATAATGAAAGACAAAAGGGCATTGAGACAGCTAAGCAAACATTAACAAATGTGTAGATTAAGTAAAATATTTACATACATATAAGCAATGGTGCAGATGAAAGTTGAGTGGTGCTAGGAAGAGTGAGTCAGCAGTTGTTGGAACAGAGTGTGATCAGAGGAAATCTCCTCTCTTCCAGTGAGTTCCCAGTAGCTTTTGGAATGACTAAATGAAAGGAACCTGGTTAGCAGGGAAAAGGAGCCAAGGTCTGCAGCCCAAAAGAGCCTGAAATTCTGGGTACAAACATGGTAGTTAAGAAACAATTGTTTGACTTCAAGCCATCAAGTTATTAACCTACTTCATGCCTAATGAGCTGAGTCAAGAAACCCCAATGCTAGGAGGAGAGTAGCTAATATTTACTGAATGTTCCTTGTGTGACTGTGAACATGGCAGAAACTTTTCATGTGTTTCCATTTATTCCTTAGAGCAGAACTGTGAGGTGGTCATCCTCATTATAAGGAATTAAAAACAGGCTCTGTTGTTTGAGAGCGGTAGAGCCAGAATTCGAACCCAGACCTGTTTGATTCCAAGCTCACCTGCAAAGTCCTTCTAAAGCACCACTTAACTTTCATCTACACCATTGCTTGTATACATGTAAATATTTTACTTAATCTACACATTTGTTAATGTTTGTTTAGCTGTCTCAATGCCCTTTTGTCTTTCATTATGCTCCTAATTATCTCAGATATGAGAATTGTAACCTTCAGGGTGCTAGCCACTGAAAGAGGACGTATTTACATTCAAGTACCACTTCAGGAAAACCTTGTTAGAGACACAGCTGAGGTTGGGACTTAACCAAGGGCAAACTCCCAAAGAATTCCCCTCATTTTCTCTATAGACAAAAACACAGTCCAAATAGTCATTGCCGCAGAAGAGGCCAGGAGGCTGAAAAACATGTTTGTTGTGCAACCAAAAACAGGGAGAAAAGAACAGTGGTGAACCATATTATTGTTCCCACCCACTTACTATGCTTCTGGGGTGGACTGCACTTCCCCGACTCCACTGACAGCAGGCTTGGTTATTTTGACTTGCATTAGCCAATGAAAGGTGAGTGGCCATATGAGCCACTTCAGGTGAAATCTTTGAGTCGGTGTGCTTCATTATATTTTCCTTTCCTGCTGCCCTTATGACCAGCAACATTCAGGATAGAAGCTAATCCATCTGCTTCGGTCCCAGAGTGCGGAAAATGTGCCACAAAGCCCTAGCAGATCTGGAAAAGAACATGAAGCATTAAGCAAGAGTATGCTGATTGGGCCACTGGGATTTGGGTGCTCCTACCACAATGTAACAGCACCTATCCTGACGAATACAGAGCCTTTCTGAATTGTTTTTCCTTTGGTGATCCAAATTTCTGGTATTATCCCCAGGTAAAAGAGGTTGCTTGTGAAGTATGAGAAAATAGAGGAAATGGAATGATTCACTTAATGTAGTGAAAGACTTTTAAATTACGAATTTAAAACTGTGTCCCAATCTGTGGGCTCAAACAAGACTTCATAAGATAGGTTCCATGGACCATTTCATGTCCCAGAGAGAGTTACAAATAAGGTTAAGTTACAGTCCCTGTTCTTGAAACCAAGGCCATCCTCATTTATTTTTATTTTTAAACCTGAAGGGTCCCCACCAGTAAGATGGCAAACTTCCGGCTTCTCTTCGGGGTCCTCAGTTCCCGCCGGCGCCACCTGAAGCCCAATCACCTCTCGCCCCCCTCCCAATCCCAGCACCTAGCCAACAGCCACCAGCCCCTTAGAAGTGACACCTCAATCAATTCATGCCCCTTCCTATATAACCCAGCACCTTTCCCTAATAAAGCGGAACTCTCCGGTGAATTGCTGCTATGTGTCGCTCCTTTCCTTTCATTGGTGCCGAAACCCGGGAGACGGGACACCCCAACTGGGCCCCGTCTTCCCCCCGACACCAGCAGCAGCTTGCCCTCGTCCTCTTTTTCCGGCGCTGGTTCCTCACACTCACCACTCCTCTCTGGCCTTTAGGTAAGTTTTCCCCCCGGAGTGGGCCACTCTTCCCCAAGCTATCGCAGTGCCATTGACCGTGATCGTCCGGCAAGGCCCTGATGCTCGGAGATGAGGAGGGAACTCTCCCCGCCTCAGGCCTTCGCGGCTGCGGCGGACCCTCAGGCCCCTCCTCCGACAGCCATAAATCCCCGCCTCAAGCCTTTACGGCTGCGGCAGACGCTCAGGCCCCTCTTCCGACAGTCATAAACGCATTCACCGTCCCTTCAATCAGTGCTGAAACTTTTTAAGCAAAATTTCCCCGGCGTGGGCCGCTCTTCCCCGAGCTATCGCAGTGCCATTGCCCGTGATCGTCCGGCAAGGCCCTGATGCTCGGAGATGAGGAGGGAACTCTCCCCCCCTCAGGCCTTCACGGCTGCAGCAGACTCTCAGGCCCCCCCTCCAACAGCCATAAACGAGGTGACTCCTTTGCGGATGAGAACGCTCCCTTTCCCCGCCCCCTCCTCCTTCTGTTCCGTCCTCCGAAATCTGTTATGTCTGCCGAAAACGCCTAGCGCTAGATACCTCGTGACTCCGGCACTCTGCCTTCTTAGGGAAGTCTGGGTGACGACCCACACTTCCCAAGAAATTCCGACTCGTATACGAGTTTCCGCAGACCACCAAGGATCATCGGGGACGCCCTTTGTCTCCTTGTGGTCTGCTTCCAGTCCGAGGATCTCCGTTCGTCTTCCCCTGTTTGTCTCCTTCTCTGTCCTTTACCATGGGAGCCTCCTCATCCCTCCCTGAAAGTTCACCTCTTGAATGCCTGCTTAAGCATCTGGCTACCCTCTCCCTGATGCCTGATATAAAACCAAAACTTCTCCGTAAATATTGCTCCCAAGATTGGCCGACATACCCCCTAGACAATAAAAACCAATGGCCCGCAGGGAGAACTCTTGATCCTAACATCACTCGCGATCTTTTTAACTACTGCCAGCGCCTGAAAAAATGGAAGGAGATTCCCTATATCGAAGCTTTCCGCCTCCTCCTCTCCCCGCCCCCTCCCAAGTTCTCCTAGCCTGCAAGCCGCTGCCCCCGCAGAAGCCTCCCATTCACTCCCTTCCCCTTCTTCTCCTACAACAGCCCTTCTCCCTTCCTCCCCAACCATCTCCTCCCCCATCTCACCTCCTCCACCTTCATTCCCTGCAGATTAAGCCTGAGCCTTTCAGCCCCCCTTTAACTAGGTCCCAGGGGTCTCCTCTGTCTTTGCCCTCATCACCTGTTTCTCCCCTGTTAGGGACCGCCTTTGTCTTCTCACATGTTTGTAGAGAGAATGGGAAAGCACCTCTCCCCATGTCTGAACGCAGCATGGGAAAGCACAAGCTAGAGAACAACGGGTGCAGTCCTTAGAAGTTATCTGTCCACAAAAACATATCTTGCCAAGACTCCTCACTCTGAAAATAGGGAGACCTTGAAGATGTGTAGAAACACCGCCCCTGCTTCTAGCTATGCCCTTCCCCCACTTGCCGATGTGGCAGGAATAGAAAACAACACATTCCATAAGCAATTAACTGGAGCCCTGCTGTAGCTCAGTAGAGCATGGGACTCTTAACCTCAGAGTCATGAGTTCAAGCCCAACTAAAGCAGCAGAGGCAAGCAGCTGGGCTGCTAGCTGGCGACATGTGGGTCCGATTCTATCTTTATTTTCTTTGCCCCCCTTCTGCACTTCAGGACCTGCTCGACTAGGCACGGCTAGACCGCGTCACTCCCCCACAGACTGAGCCAGAACCCTTCAGTCCCCCTCAGACTCAGTCCCGAGAGCCTCCCAAAATTATCGCCCCCCTCCGGGAGGTAGCAGGATCCGAAGGCAGCGTGCGCGTTCACGTCCCTTTCTCCTTAAGAGATTTAGCCTAACTAGAGAAACGCCTAAGTTCCTTTTCCACTGATCCCATGACATACATCAGGGAGTTTCAATAGACCCTCCAGTCTTACAGCCTCACACATCATGACATTTTCATGCTCCTGGCCAATACTCTCCTCCCTGAAGAGCATAGACGAGTTTAGGACTTCGCCCAAATGCAGGCTACTGAAACCCACAGGACTGACCCCACCTATCTCCCTGGCCCCACTGCTGTCCCCGAACAAGACCCACACTGAAATTATAACACCGCCATGAGTCTCTGCTCTCGAGATATTTTTGCCTCCTGCTTAATAGCAGGTCTGAAAAAGGGCAGCTTGTAAAGTAGTCAATTTTCAAAAGCTCCAAGACATAATTCAAAAGAGAGATGAAATCCCCTCCGAGTTCTTAGACAGACTCACTCAAGCCCTATTACAGTATACCAGCCTGGACCCAGAAACACCTGAAGGAAGACATGTCCTTATGACATACTTCCTAGCTCAAGGCTACCCCGACATTAAAGTTAAACTCAAAAAGTTAGAACAGGGCCCCGCTACCCCACAGACTGAGATCCTAACAGTGGCCTTTAAAGTCTTCCATAAGCGGGAGGAGGAGAAAGAATGCCGTAAACAAAAGGCTGATCAGGCCAATTTCCAGATGTTGGCCCAGCTGATAAAACCACAACCTGGGCGCCCCTCTACAAACAAGCCCCCCCAAGAGCTTGTTTCAAGTGCAGAAAAGAGGGACATTGGTCAAGGGCGTGCCCCTCCCCCAGATCTCCTACCACCCCATGCCCAGATGCCACAAAAAGGGCCACTGGGGGTCTGATTGCCCAACCACCTGAAGGGGAGGCTGGACGAACAACCCCCATCCTAAGCCTGCCGTAGTGGGCTGGCAGAAGAAGATTGATGGGGCCCGGGGGCTTCTTGCCCGACCATTTCCATCACCAAACAGGAGCCCAGGATTACTTTAACAGTAGACGGTCACCCCATCTCCTTCCTCCTAGATACAGGAGCCACCTTCTCAGTCTTGTGAGAATACCGGGGCCCTACCACGCCAGCCATTACTCCTATAGTCAGAGTAGGAGGTAAACAGATTTTCCCATTAAACCCCCCACCCACCCTTTTATGCACAATCCAAGACAATCCCATACCTTTCTCCCACTCCTTCCTGGTTATGCCCCAGTGTCCCATCCCTTTACTAGGACGAGACATCCTTTCCCTCCTCCACGTTTCCATAACTATATCCACTCCCACAGCCCCCAGTACTCCCTTTCTGATGGCCCTCATAGCCGACGACCCCCCTCTACACAATGAAAGCTCCAGTTCTGCCCTCATACACCCTGTAAATCCCAAAGTTTGGGACATTACAAGCCCCTCTGTGGCCCTATGTCCCCCTGCCTCTATCAAATTACGTGACCCCTCTCAGTATATCTGTCAAGCCCAATACTCCCTAACCACTTCAGCCCTCATAGGCCTCCAACCCATCATTCAAGATCTCTTAAACATAAATTACCTCAGACCCACTCACTCCCCATTTAATACCCCCATATTAGCTGTTAAAAAAACCAACGGATCTTTCCGCCTTGTCCAAGACCTTCGCCTCATCAACATAGCCATTGTCCCTATCCATCCCTTAGTTCCAAATCCATACAGCCTCAGCATCCCACTTCTCAGTCCTAGATCTCAAGGACCCATTTTTCTATCCCTCTAGACCCCTGCTCCCAAGATTTTTTCATCTTCACCTGGACGGACCCATACACAAGACATTCTGAACAACTCACCTGGACAGTTTTGCCACAAAGCTTCCGAGATAGTCCCCATATTTTTAGACAGGTCCTAGCTCAAGACCTCAAACAGTTTCATCATGATCACTCCAAGTCCACCTTATTATAATACATGGACAATCTTCTACTCTGCAGTCTCTCGTGAGAACAGTCTCAACTTGACACTGCCTCCCTACTTAACCTTCTAGCGTCCAGAAGTTACCGAGTATCCCCCGTCAAAGCTCAAATCTCTTCCCCTCCTGTCACTTACCTCAGATTCCTTCTATCTCAACAAAGAAAGTCCATTACCTTAGACAGAAAATGGCTCCTCTCTGACCTGCCCATTCCCAAAACCAAGACAGAAATCCTTTCCTTTCTAAGCCTGGCTAGATATTTTAGACCGTAAATCCCTAACTTCTCCCTGCTCCCTGTTGGCAAAACCCCTATACGACCTCAGCAAGAGCCCCCCCTAAAAAGCATTATCCTCCTCACCCCAACACTCCTTCATTAAGCTCCGTCAAGCCCTTGTGGAAGCCCCAGCTCTCCATCTTCCTGATTTGTCGAAGCCCTTCTCATTATACATTCATGAGAGGTCCAATCAAGCTCTAGGAGTCCTAGGCCAATATTATGGCCCATCCTTTGCCCCAGTAGCTTATCTCTCCAAGCAATTAGACCCCACAGTTCTGGGATGAGCCCCCTGCCTACGAGCATTAGCCGCTAGACAGCTCTTGCAGAAAGAAGCTCATAAACTGACATTCAGGGTGCCCCTTACCATTCTGTCCCCACATCACCTAAAAGATCTCTTAACCTACAAAAGTTTACAGACTCTCCCTCCCTCCAGACTCCTGACCTTACTGTCCTCTTTCCTCCAAAATCCCGTTCACCCCCTTTGCCATCCATACCCGAATCATGACTTTTTCCTCCTTTACTGCTCTCTCGCTTTTTTTCCTCATTCCTATTGTCTTCCCCACCACCCCAGCCTCCTTTGTATGGCGATTCAAAGTCAGACAGACTTACACACAGCATTAAACAAAAGTTACTGCCCTCATTGCCACACCAGACTGCCCTCTGAAAAGCAGCTCTGAGCCTTTATACCTCCACTTTCCTCCCTCCACTGAAGTGTTCACTAGCAGCTACCCTTATTCTCCCTACCTCTGCTTCCTCTATGACCAAAAACAAGCCTATTGCAGGCAATAACCAGACACCTACAGGAGATGTCCCTACTGGTCTTGTGCCATTCACTATATGAGTAACTCCTGGTACCCACAGTATTACTCCTCCAACCGTTTCATGAAATATCCCAACGGCTCATTCTCCTTATCAATCCCAGATCCCTGGGACTCTCGATGAGCTGCCAGAGTCACAGCCTCAGTTTACTATGGGGGGGTCCTTGACCCCCACGGTACCCTTCATATCTCTCAAAAGTATGTTCCCTCTCATTCCCAGATCTCTCAAGTTGCATCAGATATCAGACATTCTGAAAAAGTCATTATCCAAACTCTTGACGGCGCCTCTTCATCTTCTTATCCCCGCCCCTCTTCCCATTTCTCCTACTCTTCATTACAGCTCATTCAGGACACCACCATCTTTCTCAACCACACCCTTAACACAGCCAATTGTTTCTTGTGCGCATCACTACAGCGCCCACTGCTGGCCGCCGTGCCCCTTAATATTTACAACTACTCCTTCCATGCAGAAAGACAACCCCTCTGCCCCCTGGCAGACATACCCCTATGGGAACCAGAATACGCAGATAATCTCACCATCCACCACTGTGTAGGCCCAACTCCACCCCCCTCCAGTGCACTTCACTGCCTCTCTATCTACACCCCTACCTCTGGCTCTAAGACTTTTACGCAACCAGGACACTTCTTTTGGTGTAATGGCAGTCTTTTCAACTCACTGCCTCTCAACTCCGATACACCCTGCATTCTCGTCACCCTAATCCCACAGCTTACACTTTACAGCATGGCAGAATTCCTTGAGCTCCAACCTCCCTTGCCCTCGCGCACAAAAAGAGCTGCTTTCCTTCTCATCATGGTCAGTAGCTCTTTGATCACCTCAGCCATTGGGACAGGGTTTTCGGGAGAAGCCTTGGGTCACTCTCTATGGGCAGTTAGAGATCTCAACGCCAAACTTGAGGGAGCCCTGACATCCACTGCCTATTCCCTAGCCTCTCTCCAAAGACAGGTCACTTCGCTAGCTAAAGTCACCCTTCAAAACCGGCCAGCCCTAGATCTGCTTACAGCCGAGAAGGGCAGCACCTGCGTCTTCCTCTGGGAAGAGTGCTGCTATTACATCAACGAATCCAGCATTGTAGAAACTGACATTACCAAACTCACTGACCTTGCCTCCAGCCTCCACTCTGCTTCCAATTCCAACCCATTCTCTTCAATACTAACAAACCCCCTCCTCACCTGGCTCTGGCCCATTGCAGGCCCCATAATAATCATTCTTCTCGCCTGTCTCTTCTTACCCTGTATAATAAAGTTCATCAAATCCCAAGTCAGAAAAATCTCTAATCAAGCTTTCAACCAGCTTTTACTCAGGAACTACCAGCTTCTGGCCACAGAAGATCCCTCACCCTCACGTGACCTCCTCACCACACGCTGAGATGGACCCCTCTCTCCACTGGAAACTGTTCCTGGAAACAATAGCCGCAGACGCCTGGCTCCTGACACCCATATCCTCTTGGCCAACCTATGGTTACAGGGAACCTTCATTGCTTTCCAAACCTGAAGAAGTCCACATGTACTCGTCCTTACTGCGGGGAGTCCTATCAACCCTTTCCTCCCAATCCTCAAGCCCTCACTCCCTTCTCCGCCCCTGTTCAGCAGGAAGCAGCCAGAGAGAAAGCAACATCCACAAACCCATAGAGGAGAAGGGGGGAATGAAGGGTCCCCACCAGTAAGATGGCAAACTTCCGGCTTCTCTTCGGGGTCCTCAGTTCCCGCCGGCGCCACCTGAAGCCCAATCACCTCTCGCCCCCCTCCCAATCCCAGCACCTAGCCAACAGCCACCAGCCCCTTAGAAGTGACACCTCAATCAATTCATGCCCCTTCCTATATAACCCAGCACCTTTCCCTAATAAAGCGGAACTCTCCGGTGAATTGCTGCTATGTGTGGCTCCTTTCCTTTCAAAACCTATTACCCTCCTGGGGTGACTGGCACCCAGAAGACTCAATATATTTTTATAAATTTTTGTTAAACTGATGCATGGAATGATCTGGGACCATAACTCTCCATAAAGGCTCTTCTTATGTTGTAGTGTATTGCCCACTTGGGTTAAGGTATCTCAGAGGAGGAGAAGGCTTTAGTAATAATTTTTCCCCAGTTTTATTAAGAAGTAATTGACTACATAACTGTGTAAGTCAAGGTGTGCAGCATGCTGGTTTGATTTAAATATATTGTGAAATGGTTACCACAATAGGTTCAGCTTCTCATATACATAAGAGAAAAAGAAAGAAAAAGGAAAACAAATTTTTTCCTTGTGATGAGAACTCTTAGGATTTACCCTCAACAACTTTCCTGCATATCACACAGCAGTGTTAGCTATAGCCATCATGCTAACCATTACATCTCTAGTACTTACTAATCTTATAGCTGGAAGTTTGTATCTTTTGACCACCTTCAGCCAATTCCCTGTCCCACCACCCACCCTCTACCTGTGGAAATTGCAATCTGATCTCTTTTTCTATGAGTTTGCTGTTTTTTATTCTGTTTAGTTTTTCAATTCACATGTAAGTGAGGTCATACACTATTGGTATTTGTCTGACATTTCACTAAGCACAGAGACTTCAAGGTTCAGGTTGATCCATGTTGTCGCAAATGATAAGATTCCCTTATTTTTTATGGCTGAATAATATCCCATGTATATTTATATACCACAATTTTTTAAATCCATTCATCCATTCATGGACACTTAGGCTGTTTCTGTATCTTGGCTATTCCAAATTAATGCTGCTATGAACATAGGGATGCAGATATATTTTTTGAGTTAGTGTTTTTGTTTCCTTTGGATATATTCCCAGAAGCAGAATTGCTGGATCATACAGTATTTCTGTTTTTAATTTTTTGAGAATCCTTCATGTTGTTTTCCCTAGTGGCTGTACCAATTTACAATACCACCAAAAGTGCACAAGGGTTGCTTTATCTCCATATCCACAGCAGCATTTGTTATGTCTTGCCTTTTGGATGATGGCAATTCTAAGTGATGTTAAGCATCTTTTCATGTACCTGTTGGCCTTTAGTATACCTTCTTTGGAGAAATGCCTATTCATGTCCTTCACCCATTTTTAAATTGGGTTAATTTGTTTTTTTGCTATTGAGTTGTATGAGTTCTCTATATATTTTGGATATTAACCTCTTATCATATATGGTTTACTGTTACCTGATTTTTTATATAATTCCTTAAAATTTATATGAACTTCATTTATTTGTAATACCACATAAATGAAAAATATCTGGAATATCAGGATATACAGGGCTCAAGCATAGTAGGCATTCAATAAAAGCACAGAAATCTTCCTGAGGAAATTGCAGAATAGAAAACTTAAAGAGCCCTGAGAACTTGGCAATGAGAAATGTAGCTTAAAGTGCAGTAAAGATCAAGTTTTCTAATGGGACTGGATTAAAGTAATATTTAAGTGAAGGTTAAATTCAGACAGACAAAGGTTCAGGGCTCTAAAGCATCTTCCAAGAGTTCAGGGCAGTCATTGAAAAACCTTCCATGGAAATTCCTTAAAGCAAGCTTTAAAGAAAGTCCTGAAAATGAATTAGGACTGACCAGATCTGTGGATCAGTCCTTCAAAACCAGGAAAAGATGCAATCTGTTACTACTACTATTCATTTTAAAAGATGCTGCAAATATGACATGGATCTAATTGTGAAGAATAACAGAGTTGAGCAAAATTAGAATATTCAGTGGGCTAATGCAAAGCAGAGAAATGAAGGCTATCCTGTGAACCTATTAGGGTTAACCTTAATAGGGTAACCAAACTAAATACACATGCAAAACGATTATTTTTTTGCAAGGGGATTATACTGGGTTTTCTTTTGGTAAAAAATAATAGAGATCCTTGCAACTGAAATGTGTAAGACAACTGACATGGCATCTGGGATTTGCTTTGAAATACTCCAGAAAGCAAATGTGTGGGAGATCTATGAACAAGACTGGCAAAATGTTGATGTCTATTGAAGTTCACAGCAGGGAACAGCAGCTTCTGTCAGGAACAGGGAATGGATAAAAAGAGTAATATTTTACCTTATAAATCTCCATAATGATCCTAAAGTTGGAGATCATTTGCCCACATTTTACAGGCAAAGAAACCTTAGGTCACATTGGTAATGAATGGCAAAGGAAATACTTGAGCCTCAATCCTATGACTTAGAAATGCCTCCTTTTGTTAATTCCCCACACTGATTGTCTAATGTCTTCTCAGATTCTGATACTTTCTTTAATAGAAGTGGAGAAGAGTTGCTTTTCTTAATAATAGAAGCTTACTTACAATTTCTCTATCTTCTACTTTTCTTTTTTTTTTTAATTTTTTATTAAGGTATTATTGATATGCACTCATATGAAGGTTTCACATGAAAAAGCAATGTGGTTACTACATTTACCCATATTATCAAGTCCCCACCCATACCCCAATGCAGTCACTATCCATCGGTGTAGTAAGATGCCACAGATTCACTGTTGGCTTTCTCTGTGTTTTCCCTCTGACCCCACACACCATGTGTACTAAACCTTCTACCACTGAATCCCCATCTCCCTCCCTCTTGACCTGCCCTCCCACACGCCTCCCCTTTGGTAACCACTAGTTGCTTTTTGGAGTCTGTGAGTCTGCTGCTGTTTTGTTCCTTCAGTTTTGCTTCATTGTTATACTCCACAAATGAGGGAGATCATTTGGCACCTGTCTTTCTCCACCTGGCTTATTTCACTGAGCATAATATCCTCCAGCTCCATCCATGTTGTTGCAAATGGTAGGATTTGTTTCTTTCTTATGGCTGAATAATATTCCATTGTGTATATGTACTACATCTTCTCTATCCATTCATCTACTGATGGACACTTAGGTTGCTTCCATATTTTGGCTATTGTAAAAAGTGCTGCAATAAATATAGGGGTGCACATGTCTTTTTGAATCTGAGAAGTTGTATTCTTTGGGTAAATTCCAAGGAGTGGGATTCCTGGGTCAAATGGTATTTCTATTTTTAGTTTTTTGAGGAACCTCTATATTGCTGTCCACAATGGTTGAACTAGCTTACATTCCCACCAGCAGCGTAGGAGGGTTCCCCTTTCTCCGCATCCTTGCCAGCATTTGTTGTTTTTAGTCTTTCAATGCTGGCCATCCTTACTGGTGTGAGGTGATATCTCCTTGTGATTTTAATTTGCATTTCCCTGATGATTAGAGATGTGGAGCATCTTATCATGTGTTTGTTGGACATCTGAATTTCTTCTTTAGAGAATTGTCTATTCCTATTCTTTGCCCATTTTTTAAACAGGTTATTTGCTTTTTGGGTGTTGAGGTGTGTGAGTTCTTTATATATTTTGGATGTTAACCCCTTGTCAGATATGTCACTTACAAATATACTCTCACATACTGTAGGATGCCTTTATGTTCTGTTGATGATATCCTTTGCCATACAGAAACTTTTTAGTTTGACGTAGTCCCATGTGTTCATTTTTGCTTTTGTTTCCCTTGCTCAAGAAGATGCATTCAGGAAGAAGTTGCTCATGCTTATATTCAGGAGATTTTTGCTCATGTGATCTTCTAAGAGTTTTATGGTTTCATGACTTACATTCAGGTCTTTGATCCATTTCAAGTTTGCTTTTGTGTATGGGGTTAAACAATAATCCAGTTTCATTCTCTTGCATGTAGCTGTCAAGTTTTGCCAACACCAGCTGTTGAAGAGCCTGTCATTTCCCCATTGTATGTCCATGGCTCATTTATCATATATTAATTGACCTTATATAGTTGGGTTTATATCAGGGATCTTTAGTCTGTTCCATTAGTCTATGGTTCTATTCTTGTGCCAGTACCAAATTGTCTTGATTACTGTGGCTTTGTAGTAGAGCTTGAAGTTGGGGAGCAAAATCCCCCCAGAGTTATTCTTCCTTCTCAGGATTGCTTTGACTATTCGGGGTCTTTTGTGGTTCCATATGAATTTTAGAACAATTTGCTCTAGTTCATTGAAGAATGCTGATGGTATTTTGATAGGAATTGCATTGAACCTATAGATTGCTTTAGGCAGGATGGACCTTTTGACAATATTAATTCTTCCTATCCATGAGCACAGGATGTGTTTCCATTTACTGGTATCTTCTTTAATTTCTCTCATTAGTGTCTTGTAGTTTTCAGAGTTTAGGCCTTTCACTTCCTCGTTTAGGTTTATTCCTAGGTATTTTATTCTTTTTAATGCAACTGTGAATGGAATTGTTTTCCTGATTTTTCTTTCTGCTAGTTCATCATTAGTGTATAGGAATGCAACAGATTTCTGTGTATTAATTTTGTATCCTGCAACTTTGCTGAATTCAGATATTAGATCTAGTAGTTTTGGAGTGGATTCTTTAGGGTTTTTTATGTACAATATCATCTGCAAACAGGGACAGTTTAACTTCATCCCTGCCAATCTGGATGCCTTTTATTTCTTTGTGTTGTCTGACTGCAATGGTTGAATAGAAGTGGGGAGAGTGGGCACCCTTGTATTGTTCCCGCTCTTAAAGGAAAAGCCTTCAGCTTCTCACTGTTAAGTACAATGTTGTCTGTGGGTTTGTCATATATGGCCTTTATTATGTTGAGGTACTTGCCCTCTATACCCATTTTGTTGAGAGTTTTTATCATGAATGGATGTTGAATTTTGTCAAATGCTTTTACAGCATCTACAGAGATGATCATGTGCTTTTTGTCCTTTTTGTTGATGTAGTGGATGATATTGATGGATTTTCGAAAGTTGTACCTTCCTTGCACCCCTGGAATAAATCCTACTTGATCATGATGGATGATCTTTTTGATGTATTTTTTAATTTGGTTTGCTAATATTTTGTTGAGTATTTTTGAATCTCTGTTCATCAGGGATATTGGTCTGTAATTTTCTTTTTTTGTGGTATCTTTGCCTGGTTTTGGTATTAGAGTGATGCTGTCCTCATGCAATGAGTTTGGAAGTATTCCCTGTTCTTCTACTCTTTGGAAAACTTTAAGGAGGATGGGTATTAGGTCTTCACTAAACGTTTGAAAAATCAGCGGTGAAGCTATCTGGTCCAGGCATTTTGTTCTTAGGTAGTTTTTTGATTACCAGTTCAATTTCTTTGCTGATAATTGGCCTGTTCAGATTTTCTGTTTCTTTCTGGGTCAGCCTTGGGAGGTTGTATTTTTTTAGAAAGTTGTCCATTTCTTCTCGGTTACCCAGTTTGTTGGCATATAGTTTTTCATAGTATTTGCTAATAATTCTTTGTATTTCTGTGGTGTCCATAGTGATTTTTGTTTCTCATTTCTGATTCTGTTTATGTGTGTAGACTCTCTTTTTTCTTGATAAGTCTGGCTAGGGGTTTATCTACTTTTCTTATTTGCTTGAAAATCAGCTCTTGCTTTCATTGATTCTTTCTATTGTTTTATTCTTTTCGATTTTATTTATTTCTGCTCTAATCTTTATTATGTCCCTTCTACTGACTTTGGGCCTCATTTGTTCTTCTTTTTCTAGTTTCATTAATTGTAAGTTTAGACTGCTTATATGGGATTGTTCTTCTCTCCTGAGGTAGGCCTGTATTGCAGCATACTTTCCTCTTAGTATGGCCTTGGCTGCGTCCCTCAGATTTTCCAGTGTTGAATTATTGTTGTCATTTGTCTCCATATATTGTTTGATCTCTGTTTTAATTTAGTCATTGATCCATTGGTTATTTAGGAGTATGTTGTGAAGCCTCCATGTGTTTGTGGGATTTTTCATTTTCTTTGTGTAATTTATTTCTAGTTTCATACCTTTGTGGTCTGAGAAGCTGGTTGGTACAATTTCAATCTTTTTTAATTTACTGAGGCTCTTTTTGTGGCCTAGTATATGATCTATTCTTGAAAATGTTCCATGTGCACTTGAAAATAATGTGTATTCTGCTGCTTTTGCATGTAGAGTTCTGTAGATGTCTGTTAGGTCCATCTGTTCAAATGTGTTGTTCAGTGCCTCTGTCTCCTTACTTATTTTCTGTCTGGTTGATCTGTCCTTCAGAGTGAGTGGAGTGTTGAAGTCTCCTAGAATGAATGCATTACATTCTATTTCCCCTTTCAATTCTGTTAGTGTTTGTTTCACATATGTAGGTGCTACTGTGTTGGGTGCATAGATATTTATAATGGTTATATCTTCTTGTTGGATTGACCTCTTAATCATTATATAATGTCCTTCTTTGTCTCTTGTGACTTTCTTTGTTTTGAAGTCTATTTTGTCTGATACAAATCCTGCAACTCCTGCTTTTTTCTCCCTATTAGTTGCATGAAATATCTTTTTCCATTCCTTTACTTTTAGTCTGTTAATGTCTTTGGGTTTAAAGTGAGTCTCTTCTAGGCAGCATATAGATAGGTCTTGTTTTTTTATTGATTCAGTGACTCTATGTCTTTTGATTGGTGCATTCACACCATTTACTTTTAGGGTCTTTATCGATAGGTATGTACTTATTGCCATTGCAGGCTTTAGATTCATGGTTACCAAAAGTTCAAGGTTAACTTCCTTACTATCTAAGAGTCTAACTTAACTCACTTATTATGCTATTACAAACACAATCTAAATGTTTTTTTCCCTCCTTTTGCTTCTTCCTCCATTCTTTACATATTAGGTATCATATTCTGTACTCTTTGTCTATCTCTTGATTGACTTTGGGGATAGTTGATTTAATTTTGCATTTGCTTAGTAATTAACTGTTCTACTTTCTTTATTGTGGTTTTATTTCCTCTGGTGACAGGTATTAAACCTTAGGAACACTTCCATCTATAACAGTCCCTCCAACATACACTGTAGAGATGGTTTGTGGGAGGTAAATTCTCTCAGCTTTTGCTTATCTGGAAATTGTTTAATTCCTCCTTCAAATTCAAATGATAATCTTGCCAGATAAAGTAATGTTGGTTGGATTCATTGCTTTCATTGCATTAAATACATCATGCCACTCCCTTCTGGCCTGTAAGGTTTCTGCTGAGAAGTCTGATGTTAGCCTGATGGGCTTTCCTTTGTATATGATCTTATTTCTCTCTCTGGCTGCTATTGTCTGTCCTTATCCTTGATCTTTGCCATTTTAATTACTATATGTCTTGGTGTTGTCTTCCTTGGGTCCTTTGTGTTGGGAGATTTGTGCACCTCCATGGCCTGAGAGACTATCTCCTTCCCCAGATTGAGGATATTTTCAGCAATTACCTCCTCAAAGACACTCTCTATCCCTTTTTCTCCCTCTTCTTTTTCTGGTACCCCTATAATGCGAATATGCCTCAGCTTCTTTGTATTCCTCTTCTCTAATTTCTATTTCATTTATCGTCTCCTCCACTGTATCTAATCTGCTTTAATACCCTCCATTGTGCTCTTGAATGATTGGATCTCCAACTGGAATTAATTCCTGAGATCTTGAATATTTTTGTGTACCTACATGAGCATGTTAATGATTTTTATTTTGAAATCCCTTTCAGGAAGATTCATGAGTTCTATTTCATTTGTATCTTTCTCAGGTGTTGTATTAATAATTTTACTCTGAACCAGGTTCCTTTGGCATTTCATATTTGTATATGGCACCTTCTAGTGCTCAGAAGCTCTACTCTCTGGAGCTGCTCAGCCCCTGAAGCAATGTCGGGGGTCACAGGAGAGTGGTATTGGTGCCTGGGGGGAGGAAGGAGCTGTTTCCTGCTTCCCAGCTGCTATGCCTGCCTCCACTGTCAGAACCAGTGGGCCAGGGACACAGGTATAAGCCTCTATGCTTTGCATTTGTAGTTGCTGTAGATGGGGCTCTCCTCTGGCTGGCCTAATGCCAGGGTAGGGTTTGCCAGTTTGTGAGCCAGGTAGGTGGGGCTGACCAGGAAAAGGCACAGTAGGCTGCATATCATGGAGGGGGCCCTTAGAGCTGTGTAGCCAGCCAGGGAGCTGAAGCACCTGAAGATTGTGAAAGCTCCCCACCTGCTGGGCAGAGTGCACCTGGACAATTTTGTCTACCTGTCCTTTCTCCTGAGCAGTAAGCTCTGTGCAATTCTTGCCCCTTTAGCAGCCCTCTTGCTGTTAGGAAGTCTCTCAGACTGCCTGCCTTTCTTTTGTCCCAGAGCAGCCAGGTATGGATCCCTGCTTTCCACAAGCAGCTGGAATCTCAGTCTCTCCAGGTATTCTGCCTGTGTTAGCTTTCCAACCCCCTAATCATAAGAGTACCATGAAAGCACAATGAAATGTAGGCTCATGCTCCCAGAGCAGATCTCTGGTGTTAGGTATTCAGCTGTCCCAGGCCTCCACTCCCTCCCTGCTCCATTTCTCTTCCTCCAGCTGGTGAGCTGGGGTGGGGGAAGAGTTTGGGTCCCGCTGGGCCACAGCTTTGGTATGTTTCATGAGTTTTATTATTTTTCTCCAGGTGTATGCAGTGTGGTGCAGCCCTCTTTCCTGTTGCTCTTTCAGGATTAGTCATATTTATTATATTTTCATATTTTATGCAGTTTTAGGAGGAAGCCTCTGTCTTGCCTCTCACGCTGCCATCTTTAATCCTCTATCTTCTACTTTTCATTATGGTTTTTTATCTCTACTTTTGAGCAACTATTTTGAATACATCCTGATTCATGAAGTTATTTTAATTTCCACATTCATTCTACTATAATATGGCTTACTCCCACTATTCAGCATAGTAGAAAGAATGTGGACTATTTCTTTTTACAATGATTCTCAAAGCAAGAGATGCGAAAAGGCCTACATGCCTATGCACACACACACACATAACCCAAAGCTTATTTATATATACCTAAATCTGGTTTTTCCTTTTTAACCAGTTAACAGTTAACTTATGGCCTGCTATGCCCACTTCCTTCCTCCATTCTCTTTTTCTGACATGTTAAATATAGAAAGGCTTAACCCTTCTAGTTCGGGTTTCTTGCTCCTAGCTACCATGTAATATGCTATTCTTGTACCTATAAATTGCATCCGCATTTGATCTGTTTCTAAAATGAAATTTGTTGGAAATGTTGATAAGTTGGCTTATCCATTCATGCAATAAACATTTCTTAAATTCTAACTCTAGGCTGGGTACTGTGCTCTGGGCTTGAAGTACAAAGATAAAAGCAGTAGCTAGGGGGCAGTACAGTATAATAGTGATTACATGAGTGTGTGCTAGTGGTGAGTGAGTACAGGCTGCTTGGCTGGGGTTAAATTCCACCCCTGCCACTCACTAGCTCAATGACTTTATTTGGGCAAATTGCTTAATCTCTCTGAGCCTTGATTTCCTCATCTATAAGTGGGGATAATAATAGTATAGAACCTACTGCATAGGTATGTTGTGAGTTAACTGAAACTAGGCAACTACTGAGTGTTTAACATAGTGCTTAGCCCACTAAAACTGTTGTGAATGTGAGCTCTCCCTATTTCCCAGTATGGTTCATAGAGGAAGGATAGTGGAGGAATGAAATTTGAGTGAAGGAATGAATGAAATGGAGGGATGGATATTTTAAGGAACAGGTCAAAGATGTAGAAATTTTTTAGTTCAAACATGAAGGATGGGTTTAAGTTTCTTGGGTCAACGTAGGCAGGAGGATGGCCCAAGTTTAAAGGCCTGGTGCCATTGCTCAAGGAAACATATTTGAAGGGCCCTAGGGGGTTGGGGGCAGAGGGCTGGATCAGATGAGATGTGTTTGGCAACCGTATCACTGTTCAACTCCTTCCTCGGCCCCATTCCTCTTTACCTCGGTCCCCAACTAGTGCTGATCACAAAAGCACATCTCTCCACCACCCCCAAACATATTCTTGTCCACAAACCCCCTCTCAGCATCTTTTTCAAGGAATCTAACCTATGGCATCACAAATGATACTAATTGTAATTTGAAATAGAAAAATAACAGTGTACAATATAGAAACCTCACTGTGGAGGGCCAGCTAGGGGGAATATTCATTGATTTACTCATTAAACCATTACAATGTATTTATCCAACACAGTATAAGGAATGTTCTGTATTTCCTTACATCTAAGCATCTCTATTGTGCATATCATCTGGAATAAATGTACTTTATGTTTTAAACAAGGTCCTTAATCTTTTTCAAACTTTTTTATTTTCTATGAAGAACTTTAAACAGATATGTAAATAGACAAATAATACAATGAACACTCCCATCATTCAGATCCCACAATTACCATGCAGTAGCCAATCTTGTTTTATCTAGATTTCCACCCTCACCCTCACATGGCCTCTTCTGTGTTATTTTGAAGTAAATTCCAGACATTGTACTTTACCAGCACACAGACATTTTAAAACTTTATCTTCAAAAGATAAGAACCCTTGTTTTAGCAAAACATAGCATTGTCTTATCTAAAAATGAATGAGACTATCTGAAATCACTGCTATTAAGTCAGATCTTTGATCCATTCTGTCAGTGTTTTAAGTTTCTAATTACCTTATGAATTTTTAAAATATTCGTTTGTTTGAATCAAGGCTCAGATAACATCCACATATGGAAATTGGATGACATGTCCCTTAACTCTTTTAAAATTTTTAAGTTTCTTTTCTGCTCTTTTTTACCTGTAATGTGTTTGTTGAAGAAACTGCACTATTGTTCCTGTAATATTTACCACAATATAGGTCTTACTGATTGCTTCCCTGTGCTTGTTTTTAACATGTGCTCTGTCCTCTGTGTTTCCTGTAAATCAGGAATTGGGTCTAGAGACCAAACCAGATACATGAGTGATTTTTTTTTAGGCACAACCACTTCATTGGTAGTATATTGTTCCATCAAGGAGGCATAAATATCTGGTTATGTCTCCTCTCATTTTTCCTAACTAAATACCTTAATAGTTTTTCTCCTAACAAGTTGCAATCAGCAAAACTTGAATTACAAGTTAAGAATTGCAGGGGCTGTATAGATGGGTTACCATAGGACAACTGATCTTTGATTAAATCTAGTCCTACTGTTATCCTATCAACTGACATCATTATCTTATGATTCATCAAGTATTACTAAGTGCTAATCATGGTATCCAGGACTGGGCTGAGCACCAAGTTTTAATAATTGGAACCATTTACAAAGTCCCTACTGTAGGCCAGCTACTTGTATTTAGGTTATCGGTAATCATCACAACAACCCCACAGGGCACGTTTTATTATCCCCATTTTACAGAAAAAAACCTAAATCTCAAGAAGATAAAGTGACTTTCCTAAGGCCAAACAACCTTAGCAAATGGGAGGAGCAAAGGTGTTGTGTAAATGCAGATCTGTCTGGCACCCAAGGGTCTGCTTTTTCCCACTAATCCCCAGGCTTTGAAAACACAATTGAATTATGAGAATGATTCCTGCCTTCAACAGGATTATACCAGTCCAGGAGCAACAGATAAATTACTAAAACAAGGACTATCAGATAAGAATCCACAGTGTAGAAAATAAACATGGAAAACATGCATTTTGAAAGCAGTGATTGCTATAAATGAGCAAGAAGGAGGAGGGGAGACATCAATGTTGCTCGAAGTTCCTGGGGGAGGTTTCATCAAGCAATGCAGAAATTATTCCAAACATAAAAGCTTTACCAATGAGCAAAGGGTCCTTTGCACAAACATCCTCTCCCTTGGGATCAATGTCATACTGACACAAAGATTTTGTCACCATGGCAACTGATCACTGAACCAATGAAATAATCAGTTGTCATGGTAACTTGGTCTCCATCATACTCCCACCAGGCACCTGTTCCAAATCATCACATCCTCCAACAACCTCATAACCACCTCAGTGCCCCTTTCTTCTTTCCCCTGGTCACCCTGTTGTCACCAGGAACCTATGTCTGAGCCCCTAAATTTATACCTATATATATATATGAGACTATTAAAGCTGGAGCAAAGGAAAGTGACTTTGTAGTGTAGTTTCACTACAAGAGGGGAAAAAACCTCTAAAATGTGAGAGTTGAATGAGCCAGATTATTGAAGAAAGAGAGCAGGTGATGCACCTGCCCTCCCCAACCACCACCACATTTCTCTAAGTAAAATTCCTTTAGATTTTGACACATTGTACTATCCTCTTCACCTTCTACCTCTGTCTATTCCTTCAATGGCTCCTTTTCCTCCTCCTGTCTCCTAAATGCAGATGTCTCTCAATGCTCCACCCTTTGTATCTGATCTTTCTGTAAACTGCAGCGTCCAATACAATAGCCATTAGCCACATGATGGTTAAGGAAATGAATTACCGATGTGCTGAACTGAGATGCGCTGGTAAGTATAAAATGCACACCAGATTTTAAAGACTTCATACTCCCCAAAGTAATATAAAATATCCCATCAGCAATTTTCAAAGTGATTATGTATTGAAATGATAACAATTTGGATATGTTGAGTAAAATTTAATATATTACTAAAATTTTATTTCATCTGTTTCTTTTTGATGTTTTTAAGGCAGTTGCTGAAATTTTTGAATTGCAAATGTGGCTCACATACATGGCTCATGTTATATTTCTACTGGATAGAACTACGGTAGACTTTCTCCCTAATGCCACCCCACCCACGCTCTGGGTTCCAAGTATCTCCTCTATGAAATGATTCTAGGATCTCAAATCCTAACCTTTCTGAGATCCAAGCCTACATTTCCAATGGCCTTCTCAAGCTTTCACAAATAACCACCAGCACCTCAGCTCAGCACAAGCAAAGCCATGACCTTTCCCTCAAAGCCTGTTCTTTCTCCTGATCAGCTTTATTAACCTTTTATATTACTTTCTCATTGCTGCTGTAACAAATTACCACAAACTTGGTGGCTTAAAACAACTCAAATTTATTATCTTACAGTTCCTTACATCAGAAGTCTGAAATGGATCCCATGGGCTAAAATCAAGGTGCCGCAGGGCTGCATCCCTCTCAGGGCTCTTGGAGGAAAACCCACTTCCTCGCCTCTTCCAGCTTCTAGAGGCTGCCAGCCTTCTTTGGCTCATGAGCCCCTTGTATCTACAAAGCCAGCCATTATTAGGCAAGTCCTTCTCGTGCTGCATCACCTGGCGCTGACTGTCCTTCCCTCTTTCACTGCAAAGGCTCTGGGATTCCACACAAGGCCTCTCAGGAGAATTCAGGATCATCTCCCCATTTTAAGGCCAGCTAATTAGAAACTTTATTTCCTTCTTCCATCTTAATTCTCCCTTGGCATGTAACATATTCACAGCTTCCAGGGATTAGGGTGTGGGCATCCCATCTGAAAGGGCCTGGCAGAGAGGGAGAATCTGTGTGTGGGGCCAACAAGAAAAGAAATGGCAGACAGAGCAGATCACAGGATAGCTCTCATTGTTTTCAAGGTGACTGCTGGCAGGGAGCACCTAGAGGGGCTGGCTGGCATGGACATCCATGGTCTAACACCTTCCACAATTCTTTGCAGAATCTACCTCCTTTCCCCATCACTCCTTTTTCCCAGTTACACCTTCCCTCCATGATAGTTTTGTTCCATGATAGAGTTCCTTGGACATCAGTCTTACTCTTTTTTGCATCACAATTATATATGTTAAGCTCTTGGTCTTAACCTTTCTACTAGGTTGGAAAATGTTTTATGAACAGGAACTATTTGTGTTTAAGCAAGATACCTAACACAGTACTTAATGTATAATAGTTTCTCAATAACCATGTCTTGAATTCAGTTGAATGGAGACAACAGAATGTGTGCTTTGCTTTGTCACCGCAGCTACTGATTTCCTTAGACAGTGAACATTTTCTTAATTGATTTCCACTTGACTGATACTCTCCAGTCTGTCTTAAAAAAAGTATCAGTGTAATCCTTGTAGTAATGGGCTACTGGGCACTTAAGTTTAACACTCATTCAATGGCAGTTGTATTTTACTTCATACCCTATTGCTGCTATGTATACTTGATATTACAATTACATAATTTACTTTAAAGTTACGTAAAGCAATATAATATGAATGTCAAAAGAATGAGAATTATTTGTACAAAGACCAAGTTGATTATCCTGGAATGCAAGCAAGTGTAGCTTCCCAAAATCTATTGATGGAGTAAACCCTTTAAACAGATGAAAGGGGAAAAACCTCACTCCAATAAATGCAAAAAAAAAGCATCAACATGATATAACACTCATTCATGATTTTTAAAAATCTTTAAAACTGGAATTAGAAGACCACTGTCCTTATTTACAGTGAATAGGATTGATTATACACAGAATCCCAAAATAATCCACAGAATAGAATCTCTTAAAGCTATTAAGAGAGTTTAGCAAATTTCCTGTATTCAAGATCAATATGTAGAAAACAGTAGCCTTTCAACATCAGTAAATAAGTAGAACTTGTAGTAAGAACAAAGGCCCCATTCACACTAGTGATGAAAATAACAAGATTCCTAGGAATCAGCCTAACAAAACTGTAAGATTCTTGTGAAGAAAGTTACAAAACTGAAGAACACACGGACATTCACACACAGAGATCTGAATAAATGGGGAGATCCACCTGTTTCATAAATTGGAAGACTGAATATAAAAGTGAAAGTTCTTCTCAAATTCATTCATAAATTCAGTCTAATTCTAAATGAAATCCAAATCTGACTATTTGTGGAATCAAACAGACTGATCCTAAAATTCATATGGAAGAGAAAAGGGACAAGACTATTTTGAATATTTTAAACAAAACTGAAAGATTGTTTCACCAGATACCAACTTATTTTAAAGTTATAGGACTTAAGATGGCATGATACTGGCTTAGAGATAGATACATTAGTGAAAGGAACAGAAGAGATACCCCAGAAACAGGTCCATGAATATAAGCAGATTTGATATATGTTCAAAAGTGGCATTACAAATGTAGGGGAAAAGAATGAACTATTCAGTACATGAGAAAATTCATTGTAAGTAATCCAAATAATATACCTGGGCCCACCTGTCCCCTGGAAACCCCAGTCACTACTGACATTTCTCTGTCTCCTAACGCTTCTAGTTCTCTCAATCTCACTGTAGAGTGAGAGCCTGGCTTTGCTTCCAGCACAGCAGAAGACAAAATGGCTCTGGCACCTGGAGCATACGGCTCTTCCATCACTGTCAGGCTCAGACAAAGCATCAAATGCCATATAACAGCCTTGGAGGCTGCCTTGACCACTGGCTCCACTGAAAATGTGTAACTCAACCCTGAAGTGAATTAATTTGCAATGGGGTAAACTTCAACCAAAAACAGGGAGGAGAAAAAAGAAGCTGCCAGATGAATTGCTTGTCCCTCCTCTTCTCTCGTGAACTGTTCTAAGGTTGTGGCGCTTCCGTAGAACCTGTTGGGAAGATGTCATGAGTGACCAAGGCTGTGTTTTGTTGGAAAGCTGTGGCCAGCTTGGTATTGTATCAACTTTAATTTGCTTTCTTTTCTTCCATGCTTCACTTCCCTTTTCCCTCACTCTTGGTGCTCTGGGATTGTCCCTATCAACTTAGCATGTAGGTGGGGCCTCAGACTGTTTTTCAGAGAACCTGAGGTAAGACCAACTTTTCCTTCAGATAAAGAAGACAGCTAAGTCTCTACCCTGGCACCATACCGAAGACCTAAATATGAAACATAAAGCTTTAAAATATTTTGAAGAGAATGTTAGGAGAACCTTTCTCTCAGAAAATAAGAAAATATTTCTTAAAACCCAAAAAGCATAAACCATAACAGGAAAGATTGATAAATGTGATTACCTATTATTTAAAAACATTTAGTCAACAAAAGATGACATGAACAAAGATAATTACAAGCTGCAAAGATATTTGCAATTCATTTAATTGACAAGGACAGGTATCTAGAATTTGACAAAATTCCTACAAATCAAGAGTAAAAGATATACCACAGAGGAATGGGCAAAAGACAGAAACAGTTCTTAGAAGAGGACTTCTGAATAGCCAATATGTGAAAAAATAATGAACCTCTTTATTGATTAGGCAAATCAAAATAAAACCATTTGAGATACCATTTCAGTCCTATCTAACTGGAAAAAAATTTGAAAGAATGATAACATGAGTACTGGATATGGGGCAATGAACCCTCACCACTGCTAATGAGAGTGTAAATTGTTACAACCCATATTAGGAAATAACTTGACAATATACTTGTGAAGGTGTTCATGCTCTTTGACTTCAAAATTTCATTTCTTGTTACATTTGCCAAGTTAGAGAAACTCTCACATATACATACAAGGAGATGCATGAAAGAATGGCCACCCCAGTGTTGTTTGTACTAGAAAAAAAATGGAGATAATTCAAACGTCAACAAGAGAAAAAATAGAATAAATGTTTTGGAATATTTAAAAATATTTACTAAAAAGATAAATGGAGATAACTCAAATGTTCAAGAAGAGAAAAATAAAATATGTTTTGGAATATTTATGAATAGGGTATGAGGCAGCAATTCAAATGAAATAACTCGAACTACTCATATCTATAAGGATGAATCTCAAACACATGATAAGAGAAAAAAGTCAACTTACAGAAGAATGCATACAGTATGAGACCATTTACATATAGGTTCAAAAACATGTAAAATGAAGCCATATATTTATTGGCATACATATGTAATAAGTATAGAAACACATAGGGGAACACCAAACACTTATTTCAGGATAGTTACATGCGTGGGAAGAGTGGGATAGAAGAGAAACCAGTGTGAAATGTGCAGGAGGTTTCAACTCTTGTCTACAATGTTTATTTTTTTTTGAAAAATATGAAACAAGTATGGCAATATGTCAGCATTCATACAGCTGAATGTGGGAACAGATGTGTGTTCTGTTTTTCTCCTTGTTTGTTTGCAATATTTCATTAAGTTTTTTACTAAGTGAAATTTTTTGAAAAGACTCAATAAAGGCTGAGTTACTAAAATAATCCAAAACCAAAACAAGAACTACTATTGTAATAAGTGTGGACAAAACAATTGTAAAAAGTTGGGTAAATAATGCTAAGTAATTTAAAATCCTGCACAGATTTCTTCCCCTGGTGTGTTTAAGTTCTTGCTCTAGTTTAAAAAAACCCAAACTGGAAATCCAAAAAAATGCTATTTTAAGTGTGGTTTGCTCAAGAAAAATAATGCAGAGGTCCAACCAGTGGACTCATTCCCAACCTTGCCTTACAGCAAAACATTTGGTGAATGAATGTATATAAATGTGTTTGAAGTTAAAGTACTTAAAGTAAGTATATGTCACGTTTTGTGATTCCCTACTCTAATGGAATTATTTTATTTCTGATCCTAATCTTGTTGGATAAGAAGGCTTCTTGTAGTCATTCCAAGATTATTAACATATTAAAGGCCTCTCTGCTCTACATCCAACTAGGTGCATATGGCTCCCTGAAGGATTGAGTGAACCAGAAACGGGAGTGCAAGCATCCTGGGCAGAGGATAACATAGGAGCAAATTCATCAAAATATGGACAAGAAATAGAGCATGGGATTATTCTATGGAGGGTGTAGGAGGAGGGGAGAGATAAGGTTGGCAAGATAAGTTATGATAAAACTGAACAAAGAAGTATTTGAATTTTGTTTTAATTTCAATTTTAATATACTGTCGTTTCCTAATCAAAAGCATTTTATTCATCATATTTTAAATTATCATCTCAGAAAGTAGCCATCTGTGGTTTCCATAGCACTATGAAGCTCGTGCTGATGTCATTTCTAAGAATAACAAACTAAGTGGGAGCAGAGTTACCTCTTTAACCTTCTATAATAATAGGTAAAATGTCATATTTCTTTTTTAAATAAAATTTTTATTGACACAAAAAATTCGCACACCTTTGAAAAAGTAAAGACATAAAGACATAACAAGTTAGGCCATACTTCCCTTTGACTACCACCCCATTCCCAGTCCCCACTCCCCCCACTCCCCATATATAACTGAATAGCTCTGGATCTAGACTCTCCAAGTTCAAATCTTGACTGTGCAACTTTCTCATGACTTTGGACAAGTTATTTAACTTTTCTCAGCTTCAGTTTATCATTATGGAGATAATAATAGTACACATTTTGTACTGTTGTTGTAAGGGCTGAATGAGTTAAATCTACAAAGGGCTTAGAGCAGTTTCTTTTACTAGAAAGCTTTCAGTGCTATACTATTATTAGCTATTACTTTCAGTTTTGTAGTAGCTCAGATCTTTTCTCTTTACGTTTTAAATACACATGTACTTGTAGATAACACTGTTTTGTGTGGGATTGTTTTTACTAAATGGTATCAAACCAAATATATTGTTCTGTGTTCTATCACCCTAATAAATACTGGAATTCATTCTCTGTACATAGAAGTCAACATTTTCTTTCACATTTTGCCTAGCCAAATAGACAGAACTCAGACCTTTTAAATTGTTCCCAATTTGTCCTATGAATAGCAATGCTGCAATGAACATCTCTGGACAAGCATCTTGCGCACTGGGCGAGTGCCCAGAGGGGACCTTCCTAGGTCACGGTATACACGTATTTTAGATTTCAGTTGATGCTTCCAGTTTGCCCTCAAAAGTGGTTGAGCCAATGTATATTCCTACCAGCAGTCTCTGTGAAAATTACCCATTTCGACTTTCTGAAAGTCTTTCACATGCTTTCTAACACTTACCATGAACAATCACTTAAGTTCCTAACAATGTGATAGCTGAAATTTTTTATTTTAAATTAAATTTCCCTGAATCCTGGAAGAGTTGGTCAAATGTGTATTTTAATATGTATATGGGCCATTTGTGTTTACCCATTTGTAAATTGTCAGTTAGTACCCTATTTTCTTTTCTTGTTTAGTTAGTTATATATCATGAATCTTAATTCTCTGGCACATTTACTGCAAACATTTTCTTTCAATCTGTTACCTACCTTTAGCATTCCTTATTATATCTACTACTTTATAGAAGTTTTTAATACTAGTATGGTCAAATGTATCACTTCTAAGCCTTTCTTCTATTTGAATCTTCTTCAACAAGATTTTCCTTATAAAGCCATAAACATTTTTCTATAGTTTGTTCCTAATACTTTCAGAGCATTTTTTTAATATTTAGGTTTTTAATTCATCAGAAATGCATATTTTTAATAGTATTGGTAAGAATCCAGCTTGACTTTTTTCCCAAAAGGATTCCAATTGTCTCCAACTCCATGTTTTGGGTATTGACTTTATTGAGAGGTAATTCATATGCTATACAACCCAACCACTTAAAATGTACAGTTCAATGGTTTTTAATATGTTCAAAGCAGTATAATCATCACCACAATCAATTTTGGAATATTTTCATCACCCCAAGGAGGAACCTGGTACCCTTTTTACCCCAGCCCTAGATACCATTAAGCTACTTTCTGTCTCTATAGATTTGCCAAATCTGGACATTTCATATAAATGGAATCATACAGCAGATGGTCCTTTGTGACTGGCTTCTTTCACTCAGTATAATGTTTCATGGGTCATCCATGTTGCAGCATGCATCAGTATTTCCCTCCTTTTCATTATCAAATAATATTCCATTATATGGCTAGCTCACAGTTTATTTTTCAATATATCAGTTGATGGACATTTCAAATGAGTGTTTCACTTTTTGGTTATTCTGGGTAATGCTGTGATGTGCACTGTGGCCCAGACAATCACTGACCTGGTTCCTATCACTTTAGGTTAATACTGCCTTTTCTAGAATTTCATATAAATAAAATCACATAGCATGTAATTTTTTTGTGTCCAGCTTTGTTCACTGAGATTATACAGCTTTGTTCACTGAGCATGATGTTTTTAAAATCCATCTGTGTCACTGTACATATCAGTAGTTTATATCTTTTTTTATAGCTGAATAGCAGTCCATTGTGTAAATATATCCCCCAGTTTTTTAATTTTGATGAAATCCAATTTACTTAATTTTTAAAATTCCATGCTTTTTGGAACCATTCAATGTGTCTTTAAACTGTAGTCATTGGGGAAGTTTTCCCCTCTGCTCCTAATGAATCTGAGGCATTCACATGACTCTTAGATAAGAAAAGGTCTCATGGTCACATTAATTACAGGCTCAGCTGAGTCATTAGAATGCCCAATGCGATGTAATAATCAAAACGTCAAGCTTTATGTAAAGTGAAAACTTCTCCTTCTCTAACTTGGATCTTCTGCATCAACAGTTATAGCAGGAATGGAGGAGAGGTAGGGCCACGGTTTTACTCTCTTTTCCCACCTAGCTTGTCTCCTCCTCTTCCCACTGACTCTCTCAGGTTTGGGAGAGAGTCAAGTAAGAACTTTAAGGTTAGGGAAAGAAACACTATTGTTAAATAGTTTCAAGCTTTCTGGGACTGGCAGATATTTAAAGCTGACTATTTTTCCCTTGGCTTACATTTTTGGGTTCTGCAGGGGCCCCGGTAGGAATATGCTATTGTACCTGCCACAATGCATTTGATATACCATTTCCCTTCCATTGGCTCCTCCTGTCTCAGCTTTTGGTTTTTAGTGATCCACTCTGTACTGGGTCTTTTTGTTGGAGTCCCATGGTTCTTCCATGCAATTCCCTTGGGCAAGATTTAAATGGGTTTAAGCCAGCTCTCTTTCCAAAGAATCTTCCATCCCAGGTGACTTTTGGAGTATAGGCCACTGACATAATCATTTTGCCTTCACCCATGTGGCTGCAGCAGCTAGCCAGCCTATCCCTGCTTTTCATATATTCCAGGCATGAGTCAGACACCAGTCCACTGAATGGAGAATATCAAGGTCTCCAGGTGGTCCCACTGAAACGGTTCCCTCTTGACATGAGGTAAATGGGAAAGCAGCCCCTGCTCCTGCCCATTGAGAGAGGAGAGAGGAGGCACTCTCCAGAAAAGTCCTCTGTACAAAGTCTGACACCAACAGCTTTTAAGCCCCTGAGGCTGAGGGGTCTGAACCTGTGCAACTAGTTTTCAACTATGTACTTTGAAATGCCTGCAAGACAGTCTGCTGACAACTTTGTTTTCTAATACTATTAGTGCCTTAGGGTTTCCAGCTGAAACTTCCCATTTAAATGCTGTCATACTTGCATTTGTGGGCTAAATGCTACTTGGATGTGATATATTATTCTTTAAGTATCCTAATGGATTAAGTTTGCCAATATTTTATTTAAGATTATGGGATCTATGTTCATAGATGAAACTGACCTATACTGTGCTTTTTTTATACTGACCTTGTAAGTGTCACGTAGCAGGGTGGAAATTTGCATGCTATGACTTAGAGGTGGAAAAGAACATAATGTTCATTATTTTCTACAACTTATCCTATCTTAGACTCAAACCTCTACTCCTGCTAGCAGTAGGGGAAAATTTTTAATTATGTCTATGAGATTAAATTGAATTTAGTCAATTCAGAATGCATACTCCCTGCTGTTTTTCCCTCTCATAAAAACAGAGGAGGAACCCCATGTTATCCTGTGACCTTCTCTGATCCCACTGTTGAAGCCCACTGAGGGAAGGCTGGTTCCAGCTTATCTTTTGTGATATTATCCTGATGTCTATTACTGTGATTCATCATCGCTGCATAATGTACTTCCCTCATGCCAACCTCAGGCAGGGAAATAATCCAAATTATTAAGAAGGGAAAATGCATCAGGAGGCATTTTCTAAACATTTTAACTAGTTTACTTACATCTAAATCCAAGAAGTTTCCATCTAAATCTGAGATATTTATTGTTCTTTGCTTTTGTTGCTAAATCAAGGATCCAATCACATATAATAGTCCTCCATTATACTGGTGGGGGAGCATGCTGCCTACTTCCTTTACATGCTTTAATCAGTTTCTCAGAATCCTCTCATGAAATCTATGCTAAAAAATATTACCTATAGTAGCTATGGCCAAGTGCCTTACTTACATTTTTTTCTAATTCTTGCACTAACCCAGTGAAGTACATCATTCCATTGCCATTTTACAGAACAATTAATTGAGTCACAGAAAAGTGGCAGAGTTAGTTAGGATACAGATGAAGTTGCTGTAAAAAGAAGCCAAAATATACAGTGGCTTGAACAAGGTGGAAATTTATTTTCTCTCACAAAACACAGTGGAGGCAGGCAGAAAGTCCAGGGTGGCAAGTGGCACTGTTTAACTCATTATCTAGGGACCCAGTACCTTCTGTCTGTTACTCCACTACTATCTAGGGTGTTGTCCTCATTTGTATGGTAAAAGTCAGCTTAGCACTACGTATGTGTGATCCAGCCTATGGGAAGGAAGAAGAAAAAGGATGAAGGACAGGTGGGTGGCTCGTTTTTTAAGGAAATTGCACAGAAATGCTTCAACTCACAAACCGTGGTCTAGAAAGAGCATAGTCACATGGCCACAACTAACTGCAAGAGAGACTGGAAAATGTAGTCTTTCCTCAGTGGTCACAGGCCAAGGTAATGCTAGTGGTGGATAGGCAGGGTGGTGATTCTGTTACTAAAAGACAAAGGAAATCATGGATACTGGGGATTGTTTAGGCATCTCTGCCACAGAAACCAATGTGATTCTCTCCTTCCCAAATCTGAAAAGTGTGTGTGGCTGAAACAGCACATTTCCCATCTCCCTTCTAGGTAGCAATAGCCAATTAGATATGAACAGAAGTTACCAGATGGGGCTCCTGGAAAGTTTTAGTTGCCCTTCTTCTCTTCATTCTCCCTGATGCTTGGAAAGCAGGTGGAGTGGTTAGAGCTTTGAAATCCATTTCAGACCATGAGGACCCAGAATATGGGAGCCATGTGCTAAAGATCGTGGGGCATCTGTAATTAACATTCACAATATAGGTAGGTCATGGGGAAGGCCGTACAGCACGGAGAAGACAAGTAATGACTCTATAGCATCTTACTATGCTGATAGACAATGACTGCCATGGGGTGGGATGGGGGGACTTAATAATATGAGTGAATGTTGTTCTTGTGAAACCTTCATAAGATTGTATATCATTGATATCTTAATTTAAAAATAAATAAATAAAGATGGTGGGGCATGCAGAAAGGAGGAGCCTAGAAACATAATGACCAAGGAGCCACCACACTAGTCCTGAATTGCCTAAGGCTGCACCTCTTTATTTCAGGGGAGAAATAAGTCTCTTTCAAATTTTGATTTATTTGATCATGATCTTCTACTAAGAATGAAAAATAATTCCTCAAATTACTCAGTTAAGCTATGTATTTGGAATCAAGCAGCTAGCAGATGTTCATACTCAATTACCTAGCTCCAAAGCCCAAATTCTTGCTCCTCCAGGATTCAACTGGTCTTCTACAAGAAAGAAATGGTACCCTACTGTAAAGGCTCTCTAATACAATGAAGAAATAGTAGTTGGCTCCCCCATATTTAGGCAAAGAGATTTATCCTTTAGATCTAGAGTTCTTTATGTGATAAAACATTTGACTAGCAAAATATTTCCCTATTAGATGCATGAAACATAAAATTACATAAAAACACCATGAGCTATCAAAGTAGGCATGATCTGTTATTTCTTATCTTCAATTTTTTCTATTAATATTAATTAGCTGCTTGTTCATTTCTTTTGTTGTCAGCTAGCATGTGCTGACAGGAGGTACCATCATTAAGGAAAATTAATGAGGAACATTTTTGAAGTGCATTACATTCTATTCATTATTGCAACTTTTTTTCTAACTTGGAAAAAAACTACAATTATTTAACGTTAGTTCTAATACATTGGGTCCACCTTATAGGACACAATCAGTATATGATTAATTCATGGGGTTTATATTATCAGGATGGAAAGACATCGAAGACAAAGAATAGGCTTTGAGAGACTTTATGACCCTAGGAAGATGGATAAAGGCTTTAGCTTTTGTCATTTAGGGGTCATTTGGTTAGAGAAGGAAATCAGCCACATAGACTCTTTTAACCTGCATGTTCTAAATTGCTACTAGGGAAAATAGCACTAGAATTCATGAGGAAAATTGTGCTACTTTTCTTGGGTAAATACCAAAAAATTAATAAGTTGTTTAGAAAGGATTATTAAATAATACTGTTATTATAATCGCCTTTTGGGAAGAAGAGAAATGATTGTCTAAGGCTGTCTAAAACATTTAGATTTAGAATGTCCTTTGTGTGGTATAAAAGAAGTAGGTAAGACAGTAATTTATGCAAATGCCACATTTTGGTTTTAGGATTTTGTGGTAGATAGAATAATAACCCTTCAAAGATGCTCCATGTTCTAATGCCCAGACCCTGTGGGATGGCAAAAGGGTACATGGCAAAAGGGACTTTGCAGCTGTGATTCAATTAAAGGTTTTTAAACT
Source organism: Manis javanica (assembly GCF_040802235.1). NCBI lineage: Eukaryota > Metazoa > Chordata > Mammalia > Pholidota > Manidae > Manis > Manis javanica. Next base: position 32,807,520 of record NC_133159.1, read on the forward strand.
GGGCTGTTGTTCTGGATATTCTGGGTGGGCCGATGGAATAACAAGGGACCTTAAAAGATGGAAGAGGGGTGGGCAGAGAGATGTGACCATGAAAGCAGAGGTTGGTGAGATGCCATTGCTGCAAGGGGTTTCTGGGTTAAGGGTAGCAGATCACCACTAGAAGCTGAAAAAGGCAAGGTACCGGATCTCCTTACCAGCATGTGACTTTTAGCCCCATAAGGACCATTTGCAGACTTCTGACCTCTAGAACTGTAAGATAAAAAGTTTGTATTGTTTTAAGGTACTAAGTTGATGGTCATTTGTTACAGCAACCATAGGAAATAGTGTATGCTACAGCAACAATAGGAAATTCATGAAAGTTTAAAACATGTTTGGGGTTGAACAAGGTAAAATAGTTGTATCCGTAAGAAGCAGAATCCCACTCTAGTCCAGTCTCCCTCACCACTTACTTTTGTTTAAGATGCACGTATGTGAATCAGGAATGAATTCTGGCTCCTCGAAGAAACGGCTGATTCTAGGATTAGGACAGGAAGTTACCCCATAAGCCTGCAACACTTGTAGTGCCAGAAAGTAAGTGCTAAAAACCAACCCAAACAAAAATACAGTCAGACAATGATGGGGATGTACCAAAAGGACGCAGAAGCCAACTGAGAACTCCCCATAGCCAAACCTGGGAAATTTTAAGCAACAATATAGACAAATCAGTATTTCATTATAAGTCAATGTATAAAATAAATATCTATGAGAGCCCTATGTGATTCTCTCCTTCTACAATTCTAAATTCTATGGCCCAGTGAAAAACTACATTGCTATTTCTCTTGCAGATAGGAGCAGCCAATTGGATCTAAGAAGTCACTGGGTGATGTAAATAAGTGATTGAATAAATAAACAAATGGGGGAGAAGAGACAAACGTCCCGTGCAAAAAAAAAAAACAAAAAAACCAAATAACTGACGTGAGATGCTCTGCACTCAAGAAAATAGAATGTTACTCCCAGCCCTTAAGGATGAGCTGTGTAGAGTGACAACCTTCCAAGTACATGTAGAGTATGGAAGGGGGGAAAGAGTAACTTTATAGTGGAGAAACCTGACAAACACCTCAGCCAGGTGATCAAGGTCAAAATCAGTAGCGATAAGTCATACTGATAGTATGTACCCTTGATAGGATATGATGAAAAATGTCATCTTACCTTTGTGGTCTTCTTCCCAAAGGCCATCACCTCCATCTAATCATGAGAACATAAGACCAATCCCACTGAGAGACATCCTACAAAATATTCTGACCGATTTTCCTCAAAACATTCAAGGTCACCAAAAACAAGATAAGTCTGAGAAACTGTCAGGGCCAAGAGGCAGCATGTCAAGTATACGTAATGCAGTATCCTGGATGAGATCCTGGAACAGGGAAGGGGCATTTGGTAAAAACGGAAAGAATCTGAATAAGGTATGGACTTCAGTCAATAATAATGTATGAGTATGAGTTCACTGATCATAACAAATATATCATACAAATGTGGGTGTCATTAATAGGGGAAACAGTGTGGGGTATATGGGAACTCTCTTCACTACTTCTCAAAAATCCAAATCTTTCTAGAAACCTAAGACCATATTAAAATCTAAAGCTTATAAGAAAAAGAGAAAAAGAATCCTGGTTTCCAGTGCAGCGCCTCTGGAGAGAATGGATGGATCACTGATTAGCAAGTCCTTAATTTTGTATCAGTTAGAATGTTGAGTCCCACATTGGATAGTATCCTAAGTCCCACTCTACTTTGGCTTTCCCTAGAACAAAGCCCCAGGATCTCTGGACAAGAACTCTGGCAGCTGCCAAATAATTACTCAGTAAGAGTTACTGTCACCACACCCTGGGCCAGTCCGGTTCTCCTACAAGAGGGAGGTATCCTGGGGCAGAACTAGAAGAAAGCAAATTGAGTGCACTATTTCCTTCTTTGTCTGCTGTACCCCTAATGAACAGTTTTCTGCATGGTATGATGGGTATTTAATTTTTCAGTCCCAAGAGGTGAGTTAATTAAGAGGGGAATTGTTTCACTGCTCAAACTTTAGCCTCCTTGTGAGACTAGAAAAAGTCCAGGACTTTGTCAATGGGAAAGAGTGGCTGGGTAGAGAAAATGCTGCCTTTCAATTTCAAACGTCCCTTCCATTTGGCAAAAGCAGTATCATTAGCATAATACTGGAGAGGAGGGTAACTTGTCTGATTTGTAAGTTCGAAAGGAGAAATTGGGTATGCACAGCAGAAACCCTTCCTACTTCCTTCCTTTAGCTGGTGGGTCCGGCCACAGTTAGCAGGCTCTCTGCTCCTTCATGTTGTGTGTTTTATAAACACCCTTCCCTTATGGAGGAGCCCTACAGAAATTGTGATTTTTCTGACTAGGTGATAAATCTATCTAACTCTGAGATTCTGCATTAAGAGGAGAGTTTGACTCTCACATTTAAGCTGCATTCTCTAATATTGGAAATAAGTATGTTTTTTGGCCTCCACATGTCTACTCTTGTCTTGTTTTTCAAGTGGTTTAGAATTTGGATGGAAAAGAGAAATGTCATCAATCACCGCTAAGTTGGGGTAATACTCCCTAGGGAAACCAAGGCCATGGTGTATTGAGCTCAACTGAAACTAAGTGATTGTAATAGGATACCTTGACTCCAGGACCCTTGAATTGGGACATAAGACTTGATACAGAGACTGGGACTATCTCTTGGAAATGGTGGTGTTCAGAAAGTATCTCATATGTCTTGCCTGCAATCTCTGGGAATGTGATGCATGTTGCCCGGACCTAGACTGAGCCTTATCTCCTATAGACCAAGGCGCTTTCTCCTATTCTTGTAGACAACTAAGGGGATATTTGGAACCTAAGCTGTGCCATAAACCAAGTACGGATTATACCTCATGAACATAAACGTGAACATGAAGGTGAACATGAACAATACTGTGGGTCAAGCAAGGACAGGAGGAAGTCAGTAACCTCTGGGCCATGTTTTGATACACCCAGAGTAGCTACAGCAACATAATTATTTGTGTTAGTGTTACCACTGGTATGTTATGCTGTACACAGCCTCAGCCTTTATAGGTACATAAGGAACTACACTGCATGAGTAATTCTTTTTGGATATATTTCCCTAGAGATATGATGGACACCCCTCACCCCCAGAAAAAAGCCAGTCACAGGAACATTTGAATGCATCTCAAATCTCATATCTAGATTGAAAGGAATATTTAGTGAATCTAGAACTAAATTATTTTTCCACTGCTACATGCCATTGTCCCTGTGCCCAGCCATCACACATGTTCCTGGTACATGAGTACAGATTTGCAGCTGCACCTCTGGTCTCCAGCAGCTTGGAGGGCTTGTTCTCTCTTGGTAGTTGGCTCAGTTTACCTAATTTGCTCTTGGCTCCTAGTATTGTTTATGAGTTTCCTGAACACCTAGTGACACTTGCAATGAGACTATGGAATTAGAACGTTTTGGAGCTGACCTTAGAGGTTATTTAATTTAAATAATAGGCTGTGTTAGAACCCTTCATTTTGCAATAAGGCAAGTAAAGTTTAAGTGGCTTTCCTAACGTGACATTGCTGGCTAGTTAGCAGGGCGAGCAAGGCGGGAGAAGAACTTGGGTCCCTAGCTCAGTGTTTCTACTCCCTGTGTGGCCTTCTGTATATCCCACCTAATCTCTAATATATGCAGTACACCTTCTCCTAACATCAGCAAACTACCTGAAGCTTTCACTGGCTTCAGGATGCTGAAGGCTTCAACAAGATGTGACACAATGAAATACTAAACACTGATTATACACGGTCAGCTTCCTGGGCAAGAAGGGACAGAGCATTTACTATTAGTTTTTCCAAGTGACAGGTGTGACTCATCTAACCTTTGTTTTCATCAAGGATTTAGTTCAGTAGGTACAGGATTGACTCTCAGTTGGGAAATCACTTTGAAAGTTGGTTTTTCAAAGTTGTTTCACTCTCACTGTTAAAATGATCTTTTCTTCACAATTTTCTATTTCCTTTCATCGGAGCAGTCAGATCTAAACTCCTGTGGTTAGGACCATCTATTTCACCATCCTCACTATCTCTAGACTAGGTTCTTCTAATCCTCTTTCATGTATTCAGTAACTATCTCAGGACACATCCCTTCCATACCTCCCTCTTACCCTTGTCCTACCTTTGGCTAGAACCCTATCCAAATCAGTTTCATTCAGGATAACACAAAGAGAACAAGAGAATGTCTCTGGGTAAAAGATTATGAAGCTCTCCTACTTGCTCAATTTCATGTTTTCCTGTGGAAAAATAAAGGCATAGGGCAGCAGTAAGAGAGAGACAGATTGAGAAATGTGCACATGTGTCTGACCACCTTTGATCTCACTGAGTCACCACTGCAGAGGCCACACCAGGTGGTAACAGCAGCCACATTGTCATATGGCTGGAGTGCAGTGAGATGCCACCTCGCCCACCCCCAGCTGCACTGTTCTGCCTGACTGCTGAGGAGCCTTCTAGGAACAGAGCGCAATCCATATCCCCAATTCATATATAGGCATGTCTGAGGAGCTGGGGGAAACAGGCAGGGGGAGGCTGACAAAGGCAAATTGCAGGCAGGACTCCAGATTCCTCTGAGAGAGTTCATCACAAAGGATAGGGTGTGTTGTCGTCAGCCACGTGCACAGCAGAACCTGGGGGTTTGGTTAGCGTGATGGTGCTGAGACCAACATGGTGGCTATTACCTAAATTTGTCCAGTACTTTCCATATGTTCTGGGGAGGAGGAAGATGGGTAGTCTTAGACTGCATGTAACACTAAAAGACCTGCTTTTGACACATCTGAGAGCCATTGCAGTATGGCTGTGTGATTACATGCAGATGTGGGTTCCTTGGGTGCGGTGACAGTTGGTGTCTCCATGAGATGATCCTCATAGATTTTCTTAACTTTTATATATATACTGAAGAAAAATTTTCCAATTTCAGAAAACATAGAGCCCAATGTGCTTCACCCAGCTGATTTCTGTGTGCGTTTGACAGCTCTGTCACATTTGTGACAGGTTTCATTATTTCTTGCTCTGGCATGCTGGGAGGGCATATGAGGACGTTATAGTTGGGTTGGGGGGTTCTGTGGCCCCTGCTCTCTAGCGTCATGTTTCTGGTCGTGGGAACCCTCTGACACAGCGAGCTGGAGCTGTTCCTTTCCTTTTCAGAGGCAACAGGAAGAGCTGTGCTACTGCTAGCCCTCGGGGAATCTTCAACTGAGTTAGAAAAAGTCATCTCCTAGGGGCAGTCACAGCTTTGGCTTGGTACCCTTGCACAAAGAGAAAAGGTGATTCTTCCTCCCAGGGGACACATGTGGGCAGGTGTATAGTTTAAGCTTACTAAACTGAACGTCATGCTAGACTTTAGGCCTCACGTGCGCCCTCATGGAGTGCTCTTGAGCACTGAACAACTGACACAACTGTGCATAATTGCACAACTGTACACACTGGTTCCTATCAGAGCATCTGAAAAACTCATAATCACACCTCCAGATAAAGCACTGAAAGGAGGCCAGGGAAAGAAATGCAGCACAAGCATTGGCCTGAGCAGCAGAATGGCCAACAGTGAGTGGCCCATCTAAGTGGTATCAGTGCTCAGTGGCAGTCCAAGGGGACCATAGAGCAGGGATCCACACGGAAGGCAAGCAGTGGTCAGTATGGAATGTTAAGAGTAGAAACAAGAAAAGAGTGAAGTGGAGCTTGGGCTGCTTGGTGGGAGCACTTGAGGTCATCACTGGGAACTCTCAGGCATTAGGAAGGACAGTGTCATGGATATTTCTTGCTTTGTCTGCCCGGAACCACACAACCCGGTGAGTCTGGTAAAGCTGCTAATTATACCACCCTCTTCACAGCCACAGGGCCCAGCTGACCAAGGTACCTAATAGCCTTGGCCAGAATGACTAGACCAGGGGCAAGCCAATCAAAGTTCTTCCTGGGGACTTTTTTTTTCTTTTAAAGGTAGAAGAAAAGGCACCTGGCCTTCCAGATAAAGAGCATTAAGAATGTGAATGGGAGCCATCTTCCCAGCCATATGGAGGAAGGTATCTCTTGTAGAAAAGAATGGCAAGAGCAAGAGCAAGGGAGGGAGAGAAGAAAGAGAGAAAGATACAGAGGGAGAGAGGGAAAGGAGGGGAGAGGGGTTGAAAAAGTGATAAAGACCAATTTGGTAAATGAATTTTAGGCTCTAGATCTAGTTGTGACTAAGTGACTCCTAGGCTTCCAAGGATTGTAAGCCAGTACATTCCCTTTTTGCTTATGCTACTGGAACTGGATTTCTGTCATTTGTAATGAATGGCTTCTATACAGGAAGGGAAACCTGGAAGGATTCTGAGCACCTGAGCTATGCAGGTGCGAACTGTCTCTAACTCTTACTAAGTATCCTTTTGGAGTTGGGAACATTTCATTCATTACAAATTTGCCACTACATCTTCATTTCATCAAGAATGTTAGTTTTACTTGCCTCTTAGTTCCCTGGATACTGCCAAGATCTTAGGATTTGACTAAACTCATGACTTTTTATAGTTAAATCTTTTTGCTTCTGACTCATTACTTTGATATGCAAAAGGACATATTATGTGGTTGAACTGGGAACTCTACCTCACTGAACAATTACTAACTTTTCACCAAAAGAGAAAGGGATTAATTCCTAAGACCTCACTATAAATTCTTCTGTAAAATAAAGAATTTTTGCAAATGAGTAACCCTCTCAGTAAAGTGGTTTGGCATACTCATTCATATCTTAATCTATGTATATATACACATATATTTTAAATATTTATATATTTTATAGTATTTATTTTATGTGCATACATATTATATGCATATATATAATACATACTTTTTTTATCCAAAGAGAGTCTATGCAAACTGGATTTTGTGCCAATGATATGCCACAAAGCTGAGAATTCATTCCAATCTTGGACCAGTTAACTTCAAACAGAAGGTACCAACAATACGTATTAATCAGATCATGGGCAAATTCATTCACTGGTCAGGCATGATAGAGCCTTGTGGGATGAACCAGTGGTGTTGGGAGTTGGGGTGGGGGAGAGAAAATTTACTCCATTTACTTAATTGCCAGAGACCACTAGGAGCAGAAATGGGGGAAAATGACCTACCTAAAGGGTTATTTATCAATGTCCCAAGACAAGAAGTAAGCCAGGACTGAGTTCCAGCTGGTCTCAGTATCAAAGAAATTCATAGCAGGTAAAGCCTAGCAGCTGAAGCGTCCAAGATCAATGGCAGCAAATGGCAGTCATGTCTTGGTTCTGGGCTAACAGCCAGAACCTAGGGGATACAAAAGCAGGCCTTGGGCTCCCCAGAGGCAGGAAATTCACAGGCTGCTAGCAAGAGGATTAGGATCCTAGACCAGCCCAAGTTTCAGGCTAGTGCTTCCATCCAAATGGGAAGAATGCCCACTTATATAGCCATTGTGGATGAAGGCTACAATTTAGTGAGCATACAGGGGTCAGCAATGGTGCAACTTATTTCACTCACTGGCAAGGAAAGGAATTTAGCTCAATGGTACTAAGGATACAAATATGACAAGGACTTAGCATATTTGCTCTCAAAGTGCTTACAGTCTAGATGGAGACAGAGCCATGAAGAGATGATAGCATGCTGTGAGAACACAAAGGGGTATACAAGGACTGAGTTTCAGATGGTCTTAGCATCAAGGAGATGCATAGCAGGGGAAGCTTACCCCGAACTAAAGTTTAGGAAAACTTCTTGGAGAAGGTACTTCTTGAGCTGATTCTAGCAGTCAAAGAAAGGTGGGAAAGATTTACCATGAACAGTCGTGAGACACAGAAAAGCATATTCAGGGCATTTCAAGTAATTGGATATCACTAGCGGGGAAAGCCTAAGGTCCATGGAGTCCCTTCTATCATGCTAAGAAGTTTATCCCACATAGTGATAGGGAGGTATGGTGGAACTGCTCATCAACCCCATCTCCATTTCTCCTCTCAAAGTAATAGAAGCCCTTCTCTCCCTGCATTAATTTTACCTGGGCTTATACCTGTCCAATTAGGAAGTATATTTCCAGTCTCCCTTGCAGTAGATGTGAGACTACATGACCAAATTCTTGGGATGTGAATGGAAGTTAGGAGTATAATGTTCATGTTACTTCATTAAAAGGAAGCCACGTACACTCTATTTTCTCTCACTTTGTAGCAGTCTGGAACACAGACGGCCAAGAGAACCAGCCTCACATACCAACAATGACCACACCCTGGAGTGGGTGGCACACTAAGATGGAAGGAAACTGTGTCCCAGGATGAACTAGTAGAACAAAGCTACCTCTTCATCCTGGACGTCCACCTTACTGGACTATTAAGTGAAAGAGAAATTAATTTCTTGTTTAGTCACTGTCTTTTGGGGGTCTCTTTGTTATAGCCACACAGCCTGTACCCTAATGTGGCAGGGAATAAAAGATAGTGTTGAGGTCTCTAATGTAATTCCTGACTTGGTCAGAAATGGCTAAGGAGCTAGGAAAGGCTGAGACAATAAACATTTAACTTTAATGATTATAGCTGAGTGAGGCTAGAGCTGGCAGATGGCAAGACAAGCAATTATGCAGCCTTGTTTCAAGAGTGATAGAGAAAGCCCCTAAAAAGTTATAAACTTCCACCTGGTTCTGAGAGCCTAGTTCATCCAGAGTGGGACAGCAGCCAGCAACCACCTGAGTGTCTTCCTTGCACTCTGCATGCAAAGCTGTGTCCATTGTTAGCCTCAGAAGCTGACTCCAACAGCTTCCAATGAAGACTTCATTGACTAATGCCACTTAGTCGTTCTGTGTTAATTATGTTTGCAAAAGGAAAAAATTATCTGTAATGACTTCTGTTTCTGAAAGAGGATGGGTTCTTTAATTGGAAGAACTTCTGTTTTGCTAAACACAGTAATTTTTCAGGGTGCAAGTTTGGAAGTAGAAGCTGGGATCAAATGCATTCCTCCGAAGAATGAAGGGTTGAGGAATCTGCCTGGGGCTCTGGGTGGGAGAGCTAAAAGCAGCAAGGCTGGAGGCTGGCACATAGGGTGGAGTGGGGTGGTGGGAGAAGAAGAGAGAGTACTCTTGAAAAAGAGGTGTGCTGTAGGGAGGATTTTCAGTTGCTGCAACCTGCATTGATGTAAATCATGTCTTCCCTTCAGCAAATTCTACCTTGTTCACTAAGACCCTGGTATGAGAAGGCATAAGGGTTGTGAGCTTGAATAAGAGGACAAAGGAAAAGCTGACATCTGGATTACATACAGCATAAACAGAAGACACTAAGGCAAGGAAAGGGGAAGTCAGTGCCAGTGATTAACAATTTTACAATTTCAGACACCTTTTTTTAGCCATTACGTCTATAATTTTGAAATCATGTATATTGGATTGTCATAATCTGAGAGCTGCCATTCACCCAATAATTACTCAATGCCCATTACTAGAATAATCACTGCTAGCAGTTATTGTTTATGAAAATTCAGAAGTGGAGAGCTTTCTTTTAGCTGAGGAGAGGGTGAATTTAAGGGAGGCAGCAAGAAAGGAGCTGTATTTGAGCTGAGCCTTGAAGAATGGATAGGAATTGGTCATGCAGAGGCTTTTCAGAGCAAAGGAATACCATGGATGATCTTCCTGAAGCCAAAGTCATACATTTGCTTCAATGAATATTTACCTGTATCCACTGTGTGCTATGCACTGTGTTAGGCCCCAGGAAAATGAAGATGAATTTGGTTTTATAGGCTTCTGTTAATACAGTCATACTTTGGAGATATTGCAGGTTTAGTTCCAGACCACCACAGTAAAGCAAATATTGCTATAAAACAAGTCAAGTGAGTTTTTTTGTTCCCTGGTGTATATAAAAGTTATGTTTACACTATACTGTAGGCTATTAAGTGTGCAATAGCATTCTGTCTAAAAAAAAGTATACATCTTAATTTAAAAATGCTTTATTGCTAAAAAATGCTAGCCATCATCTGAGCTTATGGCGAATCATAATCTTTTTGCTGGAGGAGGGTCTTGCCTTAGTGTTGATGGCCTCTGACTGATGAGGGTGGTGGTTGCTGAAGGCTGGGGCAGCTGTGGCAATTTCTTAAATAAGACAACAATGAAGTTTGCCATATTGATTGACTACATGCAAATAGAATGTAATGAAAAAGTTTGAAATACTGCAAAAATTACCAAAATGTGACACAGAGGCAGAAGGGACAAAATGCCATTGGAAAGATGGTGCCACTAGACTTGCTTCATGCAAGATTGGCACAAATGTTCAATTTGTAAAAATCACAATTATCTGTGAAGTGCAGTAAAACAAGGTATGCCTCATGAAAAGATGCTCCACATCACTAATAATCAGAGAAATGCAAATTAAAACCACAATGAGATATCACCTCACACCAGTTAGGATGGCCAACATCCATAAGACAAGGAACAACAAATGCTGGCAAGGATGCGGAGAAAGGGGAACCCTACACTGCTGGTGGGAATGTAAATTAGTTCAAGCATTGTGGAAAGCAATTTGGAGGTTCCTCAAAAAACTAAAATAGAAATACCATTTGACCCAGGAATTCCACTCCTAGGAATTTACCCAAAGAAAACAAGATCTCAGATTCAAAAAGACAGATGCACCCCTATGTTTATTGCAGCACTATTTACAATAGCCAAGATTTGGAAGCAACCTAAGTGTCCATCAGTAGATGAATGGATAAAGAAGAAGTGGTACATATACACAATGGAATACTAGTCAACCATGAGAAGAAAACAAATCCTACCATTTGCAGCAACATGGATAGAGCTAGAGGATATTATGCTCAGTGAAATAAGCCAGGCAGAGAAAGACAAGTATCAAATGATTTCCCTCATTTGTGGAGTATAACAATGAAGCAAAACTGAAGGAACAAAACAGCAGCAGACTCACAACCTCCAAGAAGGGACTAGTGGTGATGAAAAGAAAAGGGGTGGAGGCGGGGGTGAGGAGGGAGGGAGAAGAGGATTAAGGGGCATTATTATTAGCACACATAATGTAGGGGGGTCATGGGGAAGACAGTGTAGCACAGAGAAGACAAGTAGTGACTCTATAGCATCTTACTAAACTAATGGACAGTGATTGCAGTGGGGTGTGAGGGGGACTTGACAATATGGGTGACTGCAGTAACCACAGTGTTTTTCATGTGAAACCTTCATAAGAGTGTATATCAATGATACCTTTATAAAAAATTTTAAAAAAACAAGGTGTGCCTGTGTATCTTGTTTTCCTGTTATTGGCTTGCCACATCTATCAGGTCATTCCTGGCCACATTTCTGCATGGCCAGTTTTTCTTTTGTGACTGTAAGTGTGTGTGATGCTTCTTCTTTCTTTAAATGTACTACTTTCCCTTTATCCTACTGCATTTTATCCTGCTATTGATGATCCTTTCTTTAATTTGTTGAGGTCAATTGAACTTTGATTATCTATGTATTTGGCATATCTATCTGCTTGGTGTCATATTAATATTTGTGAAGACTTTAACTTTCTTCCCACTGTCTAGACCCACATCTCAATACCCTTTTATGCCAATAGATAGTGAAGGTTAGAAATAAGAACTATGGCCCCAGAATCCCACATAACAAAACCTAGTATATCTGTAATTGACCATAGCGATGATATCTCTTAATGACAATCATAATTGTTATCAACAGATTCCTGAGTAACTATCACAGGTAGAAACAGTGATGAATGATACATTGGCCCGTGATCTTGAGACGCTTACAGACTAGATGAGGAGAAAAAAATAGAAAATGCACACTCATGTGTTTGGTGTGGCACTCTTCTACCCCTCTTCCTAACAGATTAAGAAAGAATAAAAAACTATAGGAACATGGGAATTCCCTCCTCCTCTGCCCTGTCCTCTTGCCTGCCTCCTTCAGAAGGAATAAATTGCTAACATGATTGGACAGAGCCTAGGACCTTAATGACTCCAATTTTTACTGGTGGTCAGGATCACTTTGTGTTGAAGGGTCACGTGAACCACGTTTGCTCCCATATCTTGCTGAGTAGGGCAGCCCAGTCTCCCGTACACACTTAGATAAGTAAAGCTGGTCTGCTTTACAGGTCGAATAGTCTGCATTCTTCAGGCATGCCTATGCATGCTGGTTCCAAACTTAGAGGGTGGAGGGGGAACAGGGAATTAGGAAGCTTCACTTCAGCCTTAAACCTGAGTCGTATGATTCAACCAAGTCTTTTAGCAGAGTTCTGTTTCAGAGGTTATTGGGTACTAGCTTAACTATGAATAGAATGATCCTTTGGTTTCTATTCCAATTTCTTCCTTGTGTATAGTTCCCTCGGGAACCCTAGAGAGAAGTGAGATGATTAGAAGAGCAGAATTTGGCTATTTCTGGCCCTTGAGTGTGGCAGACTATATTGCTGGTAACAGTTTTCACAAATTTTTGCTGCTCTTCCCAGGGAAGGATTATACTTCCCTACCCTACTCACATCAGATTTGGCCAAGTACACTTGTTCTGACCAAGACAGATGTGTAAGTTCCAGGCAGAAGCATTAAGAACCAGTGTGTGATTCACCATGATTGCTCTTCTTCTTGCATGAGACCAACACTCTTTCAGGTAAAGGTTGCCAGAAGCCTGGGTCCCAGCATGAAGACAATCTAGGATATAGCCTAGTTGATCTGCCATGGATATGTATGATATTTTGAGTAAAAACAAAAACAAAACTTTGTTGTTGTAAGCCACTTTGCAATCATTTATTACCACAGCCTAACTTAGCTTATCCTGATGATATATTTACCTATTACTACCTGCACTAAACATCATTGTTTATCCTCCCAACCTCTATTCTTTCGTCATTCCTCCTAAGGAAACCCCAATTTTGCCCAGGTATTCACCTAATTCTATGTGTTTCAGGGAGGGGATTCTAATTAATTATCATAATTTATTTAAGCCATTCATGATGGTTTCTTACTCCTTGCTGGTGACGGGTTTAGATGTGGCCATATCAGACTGTTGGAAGTTGGCTTGAGGGCTTCCGAGACAGGTTTGCCTCACTAATAAAAAGAGACACATGGGAGGAAACAATCTCTCTACTTCTGCTAGATGTTGTGTGCATGCATGTGTTAGCTGGAATTGTGGCAGCCATTTGGTAACTATAAAGGACACAAGCCTATGGATGTCACAGTGAAAAGATGGAGAGAATCTGGGTCCCTGATAATGTTATTTGAGCTGTCAAACGAATTAACCCTAGAGCCAACCTACCCTAAGACTTCTTATTATATGAGGTAATACATTTTCCTTATTGTTTACAGTTGAAATTGGAATGTAGGGGAAAAGAATGAGTTCAGCTTTAGGGACATTGAGGTGATGGCAGGGTAGCATCCTGTTATATTGCTGCATCTCAGGTGATGTCAGGATTAAATTTGACTTGGGGAGTCATCTATGGAGAAATATTACACAAAGTAACACATTTTAGAAAATAATCCTATACCTGGCATAGGACCTCTGCGCGTGAGGAATCTCTATAACAAAACATTACACTTGTACAATATAGCCATCTCCTGACAGGATATGCCACTGTCTCAGGTCCTCAAGTAGCATCTATCCTAGAAAAAAAGAGATCACAGGGGTTGGTAGCAACCTCTTAGCAAAGGAGAGTAAAGACAGTGAGAAGGTGATTTCAACATCTGCATCCTCAGACCCTGCTCTCCTCAAGCCTGGTTTGGGGGATCTTCACGGCCATCTGCATATAATTCAAACATCGTAGTCTGTATAGATGACCATGAAAACGGGCTCTAAGCAACTTCTAAATGTACTGCTTCTTAAACAGCTTTTAGTAAATTCTCAATCTAGGGAACTATGGTTCTGATCATTTTACAGACATTTTATGTGTGATACTGCAGAAGCCCCATGGGAAGCATCAGAGTCAACAAAATACATACCCCAGGACATCAAGGAAATGGTCGTGTAGATGGGAGAGACTCTAGTGCCCAAGTTGATCTGTGGTTAGAGAATAGTTTTGGAAGTTACTAATCCTTAGGGCACTAGGTTGCTGTTACTAACTTTAAGAAAGTATGTTTATGGGAAGGGGGGGATATATTGAAGCACAAAAGGATTTACTTAACATTGCAAATAATTAATTTTTGAAATTGTTTAGACAGAACTTTTCCAAAGGCACATCTAATGAATAAATGCACACATCTGCATAATATTTACAGTGTAGCCTCTTTCCTGAGACATCTTGCCCAATTTCTAAGATGTCATTGCTGGGCTTGCCTTGAAATTACTATTGTTTCTTTAGCCAAAAAAAAAAAGGGCATATATTTTAATCAGCAGGAAGAGCAAATGCAACCTCCAAAGACAGCTAATTTCAGTCTTGCAGTTATTTAGAAAGGAAAATCTGGCTTCAAACATTGTTTGCAGGCAGAATTTGCAATTGGCTAGGACCAACGACTGTGTCTAAAGATGACTCAGTTGTATGGCCTGGCGCGGGGAGGAGGAAGACCAGCCAGTGGTCCTTCTAACTAATAGGAGTCTTGGATTCACTTTCACCGCATTAAGGTTCTGCGGCCCAGAGCCACTGCAGACTGGGAAGGGGTGTCAAGTGTAAGAAAATCTGAGATCCCGAGAAATGCATCTTCAGATGATCTGAATGGCAGGCGGCTAAAATCCAAATTCCCCTCAAACCCTCACCCTCAGCTCCAGGCCAGGATTTGGGCAGATAATTCCCAGGCCAGGGTGCAACCGGGGTCCTACCCGAGACGACCTTTGGGACGACCCTGGGGCCCTGCGGCGAGCCCTGTGGGGGGCCGCCGGTGCCCCCAGCCTCCGATGCACGTGACCGCCTTTCGGACGCATCCAGCTGTCCGCTGCGCACCCTGAGTCCGCTCGCCGGGACACCCTCTCCGCCCTGCTGGCTGCCGTCCTGGCCACACCCACCGGGGTCCCGGGCAGGGCAGGGATGCCCTCGCTCAGCCTCGCGGTCTCCTGCTGCCGCTCCCGGGCTCCCCGGGCTCCCCGGGCTCCCCGGGGCCCCGAGCCCCGCCCGGCTCCCTTCCCCCGGCCGCCACAGGCCCCGGCCCCGCCGCCCCTCCTGGGCGCCGCCCGCGGAGGCCGCCTCTGCAGCTGGCCGCGCGGCCAGCCCCGCTCCCGCCGCCGCGCGCTGATTGGCTGGCGGGGCCGTCGGCGGCGCTGAGTGGCCGAGCAGATTCGCTGGGTCAGGGCTGCAGAGGCGCCTGGCGCACCGGCGGGAGCGGAGCCGCGGCGCTCGCTCGCCCCGGACGCCGGCCGGCCGCCCGCCCGCCAGCCCGAGCGAGCGGCCCGGGCCGCGGAGGGGGCCCGCGCCGCGCCGGGCGCCGCCGCTCTGGCCGCCATGTGCTCCCAGCTCTGGTTCCTGACGGACCGGCGCATCCGCGAGGACTACCCGCAGGTGCAGATCCTGCGCGCCCTCCGGCAGCGCTGCTCGGAGCAGGACGTGCGCTTCCGGGCGGTGCTCATGGACCAGATCGCCGTCACTGTCGTCGGCGGCCACCTCGGTAAGCAAGAGGGCCCCGGGAGGGCGGGGAGCCGCGCCGGGGGCCCCGAGAGTAGGCCGCGTGGGGACGCACACCCGGGCCTCCCCCAGCCAAGTCTTCCTCGGGATCCCAGCCGCCCTCCCCCGCGGGACCTCACTGGGTTGGAGAAAGCCCTTTGCCGTGAGAGCTGCCTTTGACCGCCACTATCTGCCTTGAGACCAAGATTTGAGAACGGGATTTAATTTACTTAGGGGACTTCGTTTTGGAAGGAACTCCAACTCACCTGAAACCGCCTGGAGGTCCGAAAAAGCTGCTAACTCCAAATTTGTAAATTCTGCTTGCATCCATACTCTGTCAGTTTAGATTTTTAGAAACCCACACAAAATTTATAACACTGCCATTAAGTTAAGTGCTTTTAAAAGTTTTCCAGAAATGTGTAAGCTTCAGTAATGCACTACAGAATATTATTCCCAAGCTAGGAACCTGCATCTGAGGAAAATTGGAGTCATCTCTTGCGTGTAAAGTGGGAGAGTAAACCTTTCATGGGTTTTCTTTAAACTCATCCTCTTTCATAAAAGTGCTGAATTCTGATTCCAAAAAAGCTGAGATTTCAGATACAGGTCTCATTTCATTCTAGCCTCACTGATTTCTCCACTGCTGTGTCCAAGAGACTTTTTTGGGTAAGAAGTGGTTATCATCTGTGACCCTGCCCTCAAAAGGTTGAGTATGTTTTTACATAGTTATCCTTAATGGTAGCCTCTAATTTAGGAATCCTGTGATTTAGGAACGCACCCACTCAAATCCCCACCCTGGGCTTGCAGTTTTAAGTTTCTCCAGCTTCCGTTCTGGAGGTATTCAGCGACTTCAGGGGGGTCCAGGACTCAAGGGGTTTTGGGCCCAGTTCAGGGTGCTTTTTGGGATACCGTTCATATTATTTTGACCATACCTGATTAAATAAGTTCATAATTTATTACTTTTCTTTGGCAGGGGAAAGGGATACCAAATTTTGAACAGGCTGCTTAAAAATGAGATTTTAAAATATGACCTGTGTCTAAGTGGAATGTATCTGGTCTAGGTGTTTGATCCAAAACTTAAACTTTCATAAGTAATATCAGATTGTAGAGCCTGTTGGAGAAATATACTGCACACATTAGGTGTCATACATTTAGTGTAAAGCAATGCCAAACCTAACAGTTGATTTGCTCATACTCTAATAGTTAATGTAGAGCTAGATTCCTGAAGATCTGGATTCTTATCACAGCATTGCTGCTAACAAGTATCTTAGTTTTGCCTTGCTCAAGCCACTTTATGTCTGAATCGCCAGGCTTCTCATTTATAAAATTAAGAGTTAAGGTGCCTCCAGCTCTAAAATTCTATGTCAAAAGCCATGCTTAACTGGAATAATCTGTTATAGTTTACTGGTCTAGATCTAGGTCTAGTTTATGCATCTTTCCACCCCTAGAGTCCGTTTGTTTGCTCTTCATTTTATTTGTTGTTTTACAGCTTGTAAAGATGCCTTTTGTGAGATACAGCAATCAAAATTCCACATCGTGTTCCTGTTGTAGACTCAAAATGTATTCTGTGAAAGAGTAGAAAAATGCTGTCTGTTTTGTATCTAAAACCCCATTTTAAAGAATCAACCCTAGAAAAAGAGAAAACAAAATTCTAGTGATGCAAGAAACATTTAAAGTCTTCTATTTAGTGTTAAAATTTTATTGGAATTCGTGTGTGAATGTATCTCAATCTAGTCACACATCAGGACTTACTTCTTTTTAAACTGCAAGCATATCTACATAGTTGTTTGCCTAGTTGATGGAGAAACTGAAGACAGGTATTTTTTTCCTAATCCAGACACAGCCACACACAAATCACAACAAAAAACAAACCTATTAGATCACTATTTGTGCCATCCAAAGCAGTCAAAAGATTTATTTGTTGTGAGGGTGGATTAATTAAAGCACAAAGAAGTGAGATCTGTGAGAACAGTGAGCTCATTTCCTTTGTTCAGTGCAAGCCACAGTGTTTAAAATGATGCCCTGCACTTAGTAGGCACTCAGTAAATATTTGAGAACAAATGAAGACATGCACTCCATTTCCCAGGTCCTTCTGCAGTCAAACTATAGATAACCTTTTGACAATTTGCTGAGCCAAAGTACTCCTCCTCTAAAATAAACTCTAGATCTTACTGGTTTTGAAAAACAGAAATAGATAAGTACAATGATATGCTGGTTCCCATTTGAGAAGTCCTGAATGTGTGAGCTGAGAAGGACTTAGTTCATCCATTCTGACGCTTTCATTTTACATATGAAGAACCTGATGCTCAAAGAGATGAAGTGACTTGCTCAGTGCTATCCAGCTAGCTAAGAGCAAACCGACAGTTAAAACCCTGGTCTGCTTCCCAGCCAGTGACAAGGAATAAGTATACTTTCGGATATCTGTAACCTATACTACCTTTCTTGCTGGATGTGAAATTGAACTGAGTTGAATTAAATTGAGGCTACGCAGTGACTTTGCAAGGTCAATTTATACTTTAGGAAATTAAGGTACTGCCTTTACAAAGTCTTCATACCTTTGCTCCTTTCCATTCCTTCTCGAGATTAGTGTCGGCGTAGATGAAAGAGCAAGTTTGAAATAGGTGTGGGCAGTACCTCAGCCAGTGGTTGAATTCTTTCCAGAGCTTTCCTCAGTAGAGACTAGTGGGGCCCAAAGCCAGAGGTAAGAATTTCAGGTTATATCTGGAAATAGGAGTCAGACAAGAGATTAAATATTGTGAATTTAAAGAGTGTAGTTATTTTAAACAATATAATATAAGCTGGAAATGCTATGCAATACAAGGTTTTAGGATTATTATTTTTAACCCAGTGATCCACCCTCCCCAGCCTAGGTTTGGATGGGGAGACTGCTGTGAAGAGTGAAATGACATCTAGGTGACTGAAGGAACCCTGTAGAAAGTGCTTCCCTTCATCTTTCTGCTGGATGTAGCATTATGAGAATCATATCCATCTCCATTTCCTTCCCAGAAACCACAAGGTCTTCATTCAACAGACATTAATTCTTCTCAACCCTGGGGATTAGGTGGTAGTGAATGTGGAACCAAAATGCACATAGTAATAGTCAAAACAAAATATGCATAGTGTTTATTGTGTGCCTGGCATAGGTCTAGATTCTTTCTACATATTCACTCTAATAAACATTAATAAGAGTATCTGGGCACGTGGTCCTGGCTGGCAGGCAGTACCAATACTCAGGAATTCTGTTCTCGGCACTTGGTTTCTTCTCTTCAGCTCCATTCCACGCATCAGCCTTCCACTGACGTCGCCGTGTCTCTTGCACTGAAATTCCCTCTGCCCCAGAGGCCCATGTGCTGAACTTTTATTCATCCCTCATATCCAGCTCAAGTCACTCATGTCTATAAAGTCTTCCTTGAACTCTCTACCCTGCCCCCAAACAATCTCTCTCTTTCATTTGCTGCCAAATAACATTGTACCTACCTATTTTAAAATAACATTCATCATATTTCATTGGGATTTTTCTATTTAAAGAATTTAGCCTCTCTCTCCCCCTAAATGACTGGGGATTCTGCAGATGTATGCCCCTTCACTGGTACACAGTAGGCCTTTCGCTGATGTTTGTTGGATGATGGAGTGGAGTGCCTTACAGGCTTACTTGAAGTATGTGAGACTTTTGCTACAATTAGCTTCCGTGTCTGGGAAATCATGATGGGGCGTATAAATGTTTTTGTGATGAGCCATTACATAAGGACAGAGTCACTAGTGCAAATTAAGTTCTTTGACCGCCCACAGGTCTTTACAATTAAGTGTCTCAAAAAACAAGGATAATCACAAACTCAGGGACAGACACCAAGACAGAAAAAATGAGATGACCTGGAAATGTTGCAGTGTGTCTCTTAGAAGCAGAATGATTCAGCATTCCTTCGTTTAATCTCAGAACTGAAACCTAGGTGGCCGGATGGCAATTTCTAGGTCAGGTTCTTTAAATTAAGGTGTTCTGGGGGTACTTCTACTTGGTTCTTTGTAATAATCAGGTGAGACTTAAAAGGTTTGGGTTGGGGAGGGAATCCTAACTAAATTTGTATGAAGAAATGGCCTCATTGCAGCCTTCCAAAAGACAAAAGGCTTCACAGAGAAAGGATGGCCTTCCATTCCTGTGCAAGAAGACCCTAGCAGGAAGGAGCACCATGCTGACTTGTGTGCACAGAGGTTGATAGTTAACCTCAGTCTCTGCCAAAGGCCTGTGCCTGACACCTTGGAATCCAAATAAACCACCATACAGCACCAGTGGAAAGGTCAGAGAATGGGTAGAAGTACTCCCATATAATGTTTTCCATAAACGGACATTGAGTGCTGAATGGATATGCTTTACCCCATGGGTTCACATTTATATCTGTGGGCTGACCTCAAGGACCCAGGAAGGGTTAGATGTGTAGTTTATGTTTATGTTTCCAACAGACTACATCATGAACCATGTTGGGAAGAGTTCTAGAACCAGGAGATTGGGATCCTTAGTAGATCTCAAAGCCCTACTTCACAGATTTCTGAACCACCTGTTGCTGCTACTATAACACTTCCACTAGCAGAAAGGGTACAGCCACCATCAAAGAGGTCCATGTCATCCCCATCCATCCATACCTCCTTGTCACTCTCCTTATTAGCAGGGAGTCCACTGACATCCAGGTACATCAGTGCTAGCCTCACCTCACCCCATCCCCTTCCCCAGTGGGTAAGTGGGCCACCTGACCCCCTTCCCTGGGAGACTTCACCTTGTAAGGGGGTTTATATTGTTTTAACCCAAAGCTACAACACGCTCTAAAATTCCCAGTCTATTTCCATTTGATCCTTCACTATTAAAAAGTAATTGAAGACTCCACTATGAGAAAGTGATACATTTATGTTGCTTTGAGGAACTAACAAGAATAATGGTTCTTTATTCCTGTAACTCTGTTATTAATACTTTAATATATTTTATGTCTTAATCTTCATAGCAATCTCACCCATTTATTTCATTCCACAAATATTGAGTGCCCATTCTGTGCCAGGCACTGTGCTAGGTAGTGGAGATATAATAAAAACAGACACAGTCTCCACCCTTATTATTGTATTTCATTCATTCATTTAGTCAACAAGTATCTTTTGACTGCCTGCTATGTCTAAGGTAATGTTCTAGGCACTAGACAAAACAGGCAGAAATTCCTGCCTCTCGAGATTACATTCTAGGTCAGGAAGATAGAATACAAACAAGATAAGTAAAATACATAGTATGTTGATGGAAAGGGCTAAGGGGGAGAAAGTGGAGCAGAGAAATAGCATCTTTCTAGAGGCAGAGGAGGGGATTGTCATTTTAGTTCGAGTGGCTGAGGTGGTCCTCACCCAGAAGATAATGTTCAAGGAAAGCCCTGAAGTAGGTCAAGAAGGAAGCCATTCAGATATCTGAGAGTAGAGTAGTTTAGGCGAGAGGGAATAGTAAAGAGATGAGTGTGGCCAGAGCAGAGTGAGCCAAGGGGTGAGCACTGGGAGAAGAGGTCAGAGGTAGGGGTAGGGAGAGGAGCCAATTTATAGGACTTGTGGGTCATGGAAGGACTTTGTATTTTACTCTAGATGAGCTGAAATCTGAAGAGCTTTGAACAGAGGAGTGACATGACTGCCTTTTGTTCACAGTCACTGGCCACAGTGTTGAGAATGTCAGGGGTTTTCTAGTGGATCAGATGTTGGATGTGCAGGAAAGACTAGTCAAGGAGGACTCCAAAGGGTTTGGCCTGAGCAGCTAGAAGAATAAAGCTCACCATTTACTTATAAGGAAAGGATGTGAGAGGAGTAGGTCTGGGCAGGTGGTGAGGGTCCGTACTCAGCCTGAGATGCCCGTTAAATCCTCCGAATGGAAATGTGAAGGAGGCAGTTGATCGTATTGACTGGGACTCGAGAGACAGTCCTGGCCTGAAGAGATCAAAGAGGGAGCATCTCCATACACCTACCAAGGGAGTGACTGCAGGTGGGGCTCTGGGGCACTCTCAGGGGTAGTGGTTGGGGAGAAGAGGAGGAACCAGCAAAGAATCCCAAGTAAAAGAAATGAAGAACCCCAGGGGACTGTAGTGGCTTGGAAGCCAAATGGAGAAAGTATTTAAAGGAGGAAGAAAAATGTAGCTAGTAGGTGTAGTAAATAAAGCACAGAAGGAGAATCACCATTGGACTTAGCAATGTGAATTTAGTGTTAGTGACTCTGGTAAGAGCAGTTTTAGTGAGGTAATGGAAAACAGTTACTATACACACTGTCCTCGAGTTTTGTTATAAAGGGAAGGTGCAAAATGTGTTGGTAGCTTGCTATGAACTTAAATTTGTTCTCCCAAAATTTATATGTTGAAGCCCTAACTCACAATGTGATGGTATTTGGAGATGGGGGCCTTTGGGAGGTGATTAAGTTTCAGTGAGGTCATGAGGGTGGGGTCCTCATGACAGGATCAGTGTCTTAATAAAAAGAGACCAGAGATCTTGAACTCTTCCTCTCTTGCTGTGTTCCTCACTTCCTCTCCCTGCCATGTGAGCAGATAGCAAGAAGGCAGCTGTCTGCAAGCCAGGAACACGGCCCTCACCAGAAGCCAACCATGCAGGCTGCCTGATATCAGACTTCCAGTCTCCCAAGGTGTGAGAAATAAACTGTTTTTCAAGCCACCCAATCTGTGGTGTTTTGTTAAATCAGCCTGAGCGAAGACACTTAAAAGGGAGATGGGTTTGAGAGGCTTTTTAAAGAGGGAGAAATAATAGCATGTTGTATGCTAGTGTGAATGATCTACTAGAGAGAAATTGATGATGTGAATTGCTGGGCAGTGCCTTGAGTGACTGGAGGGGTTGGGATCTATTGCCCATTTTGAGGAGTTCACCTAAGCTAGGAGCAAGGACACTTGGCCATTGTAAGAGAGGGCGAGTGGTGTGGCACAGGTGCAGCTGGGCAGGAGGTGTGATAGTGGGAGCTTATAGATTCCCTGATTACTTCAGTTTTTCTCGTTGATGTAAGAAGAGTGAGAAGGAGAAGGAGGAAGTAGTGAAGGTTTAAAGCAAGAAGAGGAAGTGCGAAGTAGCTGTCCAGGGTTGAGGGAGAGTGAATGGGCTACGGAAGCAGTGTGCTTGCCAGGCAACAGGAGGATGCCCCTGAGACCAGTCACCCCATCTGTGTATTTTTTCTCCAGCCATGTTCCATGGCGCAGGAGAGCACATGAAGTGGGGAGAGTTGGATCCGTCTAACCGGGCTTGTCGTTTAGCCAAGCAAGAAATGGGTGCAGGGATTTGAGGATGTGTGTGATGGTGCTTGACTATGGGATTCAAATAGGGAAGAGGGAAAATGCAGGGGTGAAGAATGGTGAGAACGTGGGGGAACCACGCATGGTAGTGCCTGCTGGGCCCAGGTATGGCTGGAGTTGGGGTACTAGAGAGAGTAAGCTAGAAAGAGAGGAGACAGTGTTTGGAGATGGAAATTATGAGGCTTGTATGAAGCCTAGAAAGTCATGGGGAGTGGCGGCTGAGGTGGGGTGGTGGCATGAGTCTTGGAGGAAAAGGTCAGGAGACTGAGAGGCCTGGGCGTTGGAAGAATTCTCTATGCGGATATGGAAACCACTGTCTGCGTGGGGGAGAGTCTGTGAGTCATTCACCAGTGCTCCAAGGACAGTGGGTGGGTGCTGGGGCCCTTGGTGACTTGCACAGGAAGAGCGATGTGTGGTCGCTGAGAGTCAAGGTGGGTGTTGTAGGGGAGAGAGAAGAAGGAATGCCTGGAAGACACAGTAAGGAGCACATCTCTCCCACCTCTAGGCTCAGTAAGCCCAAGCGTGAGGGAGAGAGAACAGCCTCAACTGCAGACGGCTGTGAGAAGCAGCATCGCTGGGAAGAGTCGGCTCAGATGGACCCAGAAAAAGAGGGGCAGGAACACTCACTGAGGAGGCCCAGGATGGGGCTTGGTTCCCCAGTGAGTCCCCAAGGGCACAGTGGTGATGGGAAGGAGTGGGAGGTCGGGGGGTAGAAAAGGCAGCGTCAGAGCCCGGGGTTTGGAGTCCAGGGAAATGACATGGTCTGGGACACTGGAGTCTTGGGTGACCCACATAAAAGGGATAAAAGGCTTGATGAGATTTGTCTTCATGGTTTCAAGAAAGATCTTGGTGATGGTGGGAAAGGGAGGAAGATTTCCAAGTCCTAGGACCCTTCCATTTTGCAGAAGAGGAAACTGAGACCCAGTGAGATTTTTGTCTTGCCAACCTATCAAGTGACAGCAAGGAATTAAGTCTCTGACTTGGAGGCCAGTACTTACCCACTTTGAGGCAATCGCCTTTCATCTCATGTTGCCTCAACTTCTTGAAATGCCTCCGCAAATATGTTAGTCCTGAGATATTCCTGAACCCAGTGTTTTAGAAGATGCCATGGCTTAAGCATCGATTTGTTTCTGAGTGGTTGACATTATGCATTTACTGGTTATACACATTTCTTCTGAGCCCAGAGGCACAATGAGTCAACATTTCCTCTCTGAAAATTTCCTTGTCTTTCAGAGATAATCACCTGCCTGCTCCCTCCTCCTCTGCTGTCTCTGTACCCAATATGTGTACCTACAGAGCACTTCTCATATTGTGTTATAATCAGTTGTCTCCTCTCTCCTCCCCCTGCCCAAACCAGGTGGATAACTCTTCTTACTGCCCAGGTGCTCTGCACAGAGCGTCAGTGGCATTATTCACAGTTGTGTGTTGGCTTTATTCTTAAATTTAAGGGATATTGCTTGTTTCACTCACACTCCTGAACCCCCATCCCCGGTCCTTCCTTAGCCATCAGTGTGTCAGTGGCCTTCCATGTCCCTTTGCCCTTACCATTGGGTGGCACTGGGGCCCCACTTCTGATCATCAGCACCTGAATCTCTGTCTGAGGGCTTTCTCTTGTCTCAGGAGCCCACATTGCCCACATATGCTTGGCAGCCAGAAGGGCCAGGGAATTAATACCATGTCCCTGGAACAGCTCTCTACCAAAGACTGAGTTGGTTTATAAGCATCACATTCAGGTGGGCATTACCATTTCCTGTTGCCCAGCAGGGTGAAGCCCCAGTGGCTGCGGTGGTCACTCACTTGATAACGCGCCCTGTGTTTGCCACCTTCCTTTCTGTACTCTCCTACCAGTGTTTCCTGAAACTACCACCCTAATAGTAAACCTCTTGCAGTTAAGTCCTTGCCTGGGGAAGTGCTTCTGGGGAAACCCAAACTAACCAGGATTGGCCCAAAGTGGGTGCTAAATAAATATTTGCTGAATGAATGCATGAAATAGTGAATGTGTTGGACACCTGAATGAATATGTAAGTTGTGTCTGTGTCTTTCTGCATAAGGACTATAAGCTCCTGGTGGGCAGAGATCACCTGGTCCACCTTTGTTGCCTTGCTTAATAGTGTATCTGACTCATCCCAATAGTTCAGTAAGAGCTGAATTGAATTAAATGACCTCAAGATAGCAGTTAGTGGAAAGAGAAAGTGGCCACAGAATGACTGTGGGTTTTAATGAGGTAAAGGTGAGATTTCTCTGGGCATTGCAACAAAGAACTTAAAAAGGGAAGGAAGAGTGGCGAGAGCACTACCCCTTAAGAATAAAAATAACTTACTTGTGCAATTGCCAGCCAAAGGGTAGAAAGAAACCAGAGAAAACCTGGAGAATGGTTGAGATGAGGCAGATTGCGTTTCAGAGGGACATGTCTTCCTCAGAACACAGGATAATGTGAAGCACTTAACAGATTATCCACTCACTTTATTTATATTGTTGATTCCTTTCTAACAACTTTCAGAGCTTTGCTACCCGCCCCTGTTACCTGATCCTATTAAAATATAGTGGTTCTAAAAGCTGTCGTGAGGTCCTTTCTTGCTCTTGTCTTTTCTTATTTCTGTTGCTTGCTTTGCCCGTGAAGGGTTTTTCTAGCACACTGGACCCCAGTTTAGTTTTGAAGCTTTCTTTTGTGAAGCCAAGGATGTGTGTGTGTATGAGCACAGAAATGGTTGCTGCATGCACACAGGATGGGAGAGTGCTGACCTGTGTAAATGCAAAGACTTACAGTAGCTCTAGTGCAGGGATCCATTTCACAAGACATCTTTAGTTTAATGAGATAATATACATGCACATTCTGAGCAGAGTACCAAAAACACAACAGATACCCAATAAAACCACTAGCCAAAGTCAGACCAGAAGGACTGCACCTTTTATTATTCATGCTTCTGCTTCCCTCGGGTGGTAACTATTGAGAGTGGTTTTTTGTTGTTAGAGGTCTACTTTCCAAGAATGATTTACTTATTTCTAAGGGGATCTCTCTGTATTATGAAGTGCATTTCTTTGCTGCTCCATATACAGATGTGAAAGTCTAGTCTTACAGAATTAGCTTAATTTAACCTGTTATATGTGTTGGAAAAAAAACATGCTCAGTTCTTTAGGAGAAGCTGTTCCATTTTTCTACCTTGCTTTCAATACATTAAAATATTTCCAAATATAAATAATAGAGAGTTCAAAAGGAAATGAGACTACAATTACCTATCAAGGCAGATAATTCTTTTTAGAAGGAATGCAGATAAAATATTGTTTTCAAAAAGTTGATTTAGACTAGGTTGGCTGTCAGTCACTGTACTAACTAGTTTGGGGTTCTGATCTTTTTCTGTCTGGGGAATCTGTTATTGATCTGTCTGGGGAAAGAGTCGTCATTTTTAGATTTTAAAAAAGTGGTTTGAGGCTAAACATACTGCCTTAAGCCCAGTGTAGGCATCTGGGAAACCCCAGATATCCCAGAAGCAACTTGCCTCCCTTCTTCTTATTTGGTAAATAAGCCCTGCTCCCCAGTTCAAGGTGATGCCTGAGAGCACTTAGTCACATGAAATCCCTTGTTATTCAAGGGCAAGTGCCTCTCATTGCTTGAGGGCTTTCCTGCTACTCACTGGAAGCCAAGCAGAGCTCTGCCCTCCCTGAGGTCCTCTATCAGCTCTTCATTCCCTTGTCTTGAGGCCAATAGATTACAGTGGAAAGGTTAAGGATCCTGGGAAAGGTGACACATTAAACACATTAAAGCTTATCAGGTCCTCTCCTAAAGAGAGAGATTAATTTAGGGGAGAGGAAGAGATAGTAAGTACCAAGTGCTTGGAAATCTCAGAATTCATTGATAGGTTTGCCAGGAGCCAGCCTTACACCCAAATTATTCTTGGCCATGGCTATGTGGAGCTGCTCTTCCCACTCAAGCCACATTGAGGGGCACCCTCTTATCTGCTCCTTCTAGAAATGGTGATTTAGACTAGGTTTAGACGGCAGAGACCAGGAATGAGTTGGGGAGGTGGGGGAGGGAAGTTGCTCAGAGCAAGAATGCCAGAGCTGTGTCAATGGGCAAAGAAGTAACGACTCATACAGACGTATCCCTAAACCTGTCATGGCCCTCTGCACGCAGCTGGACAGCCAGCACAGACACCAGACCTACCTAACTGCTTGGAAGAGCCTTTTCGGCTGTACTTTAACACACTCCATTCTTCATTTATTAAAGGCTTCAGTTGGAATGAGCCAGGCCCAAAGATTTACCTTTGGAGAAGAGAGATGAAGTCCTGGTAAGACTTCCTAGGTTTGTGTGAGTCTGCTTGTCGAGGCTGAGCTGTCTCTGTCCACTTGTGGTTGGTATTTTCAGAAACGATTGGATTCTTTTCTTCCTGTTTAGAGTTTGACCATTTGTTTGGGGTCTCATGTTGGGATTTAAAAGCCAGGTGTTTCTGCTGCTTCTCATTTCTCTAGGCCACTTTTCTGTTGCAAAGCCATTTTTCTCATCAGGTGGTACAAATCTCCATAAATTGTCCTACCTTGCTTGGTGGAATGTCTGTGCAATAATAATGTAAGCATCTTAAATATGTATAGCATTATATAGTTTTCAAAGCATTCTTGCAAATATTATCTCATTTTGTAATGTTGTCCTGGGCTGTTGCTTTTCCCTTTCTCATTCTGTATTTACTCACCGCTCTCACCAACCTGAGTACTTTTCTTTCTTCTCCTATCAATTTGGAGGATACTATATAAAGTTTGCCTTTTTTTCTCTTTTCATAGTATTTCTTCCAGAGGTTAAAATTGACAAAGGAAAAAGCATGTTTACATGACACTGTTTTCTGATGGCAAAGTGGAGATGACCTGAAAGCTCTTTACCAGTCATCCCTGAGAATTATGTTACAGTTCCTTGATCCACTATCAGCACAAGTACTAAAAACAACTTATCTTAATGATTACACCTACTCCCTTTCTTATGAACCATCTCCTAGAATATGAGCAAACCATGCAAGTTAGATCCCTATAGTGGTTTTGTAATTTGGGTTTTTTTGCTTGCTTGCTTTTGGTTTGCTTAGAGTTTTCATATTGATATTATTCATCGCCCAATGGAGAAGTAATAACGTAATTAGCAATGTTTGTTTTCTTGGGACTTAGATAGTTGTGCAGTGTATCATTTATGAAATAGAAGGTATTCTAGGTTAAAGTCTGTAAGATGGTTCTGAAACTATGTTTAGAGGTTTCCTTTAAAGCATTTTAGAGGCTCCTTTATGGTTCACTAAGGCAGACCAAGTAATTCCCTGAACTCAGTTTTCCTTGCCCTTCTTATCCTACTTTCTGTCTCCACCATTCCATCCCCAGATCCTAGGATGCCTAGGTAAGTACTGAGAGTAATACAAATCACAGGATATCAAGGCTGAAAGAGACCAAGCAGGTTGCTGTGAGCTTATGATCCCTATATTCCTTCTGTGCCATCCTCAGGTCACCATTGAATCTCAACCCCATCCATCCTATGGCAGTGGAAAAGTATTCCTTTTACTGAGCCCAAATCTATCTCCCTGTAGCTTCTGTACAATTCAGCAAACATTAAGCACCAGTCATCTACTAGGCACTGTTCTAGGGGCTAGGGATGCAGGAGGGAACAGACAGAGAACAAAGCTCATGGATAGCTCTCTTGAGGTCAGAGAAGACACACCAAGTAATTCTTCTGCACCAAGCCCTGTGGCTACTGAAAACTCTACTCCTGTTCCTCTGAGTCTTCACTTCAAGCTAATACTTCCTGGTCATCCAGTGTAATACAGGTCAAGGCCTTTTGCTATATGAATCAATTGTCTTTGGATGCATTCTAGTTTTGTTTCAATATTGACTTGATTTTTAATGGTTTTTTTTACATTTTTTTGTTTTGAAAGTAATATGCATTTGGAGACATTTTGGAAAATATAGAACAGCATAAAATAGGAAATCCCCTATAATCTCATTACCCACTGTTAAAATGTTGGTATAGGGGGCGGAGCCAAGGTAGCAGCATGAGTAGTTTAGTGGAACTCTCCTCCCCAAAACATACATATTTATGAAAATACAATAAATACAACTATTCCCAAAAGAGACACCAGTGGATAGAGAACAACAGCCAGGATACATCTACATCTGCAAGAACTCAACATCACACGAAGGGGGTAAGATACAAGCCGCGGCCCAGGGGTACCCAAACCCCCCAGCCAACCCCAGAACCTGGCAGGAAGAAAGGAGTCAGGACAGGGAGGGAGTGAAAGCCCAGGACTGCTAAACAACCAGCTCTAGAAATCCACACCCAGAGCGCAGACACAAGGTGCACGGGGTGCTGGATATTAGAGAAATGGAAAAACAAAACCTGCAGGCAGGTCCCCGCAACCAGGGCCCCTGAGACAAAAGAAAAGCTAGTGCTTTTTGCAAGTCTTAAAGAGACAGGGACCCCACAGCTGAATGAAGTTGTCCCGGCACACTTAACCAGCAGCTGGGAATAGCAGGGAGCTTTAGGTGCCCTAACCTCCTAGGCAGCAGCACAGCTCTGAAGCCCCTCATGGCACTAAGCAGCCTGCCAGTCATTCCCCTAACTGGCGCGGACCCTGACACACCGGCCCAGTAGTGGGAGAGCAGCAGTGCGTGCTGGGGGCGGCAGCTCCAGAGGGGACCGGGAGCAGCCTGTGCGAGCCCGCCACGGCGGTGACCTAGTGGCCTGGGATTGGCCGGCTCGTGCCAGCGACCGCGGTGCCAGAGGGGCCGGGGAGAGGTCTGCGCGAGCCCGCGGCGGTGGTGACCAAGCGCCCAGGAGCGGCCTGCATGCACCAGCGACCATGACACCAGAGGGGCATGGGGGAGGCCCGCACGAGCCCGTGGCAGCAGCAACTGAGTGGCCTGGGAGCAGCCCGTGTGTGCCAGCGGCGGCTGTACCAGAGGGGCATGGGAGAGGCCCACGCGCACCTGCAGTGGTGCCAGAGGGAGGAGCCGCGCTCCCAGCAGCCGACCGGAATCCCAGCCCAATGCACAGCCGCCCAGGCCAGACCCAAAGGCCTCTGCCGGGACACAGCTGCCCAGCAGGGGTGCCGCTATCATGGAGGAGCGCACCCGGCATGCCTACCACTCCCCACAGGGCTCTGCACTGCTTAGGCAGAGACCCTGCCCACAGCAGCTTAGGGCATCAACCCAGTGGCTGCTCCAGGAGTGCGGGTAACCAACACAGGCAGAGGAGAAGGGTAAGGTGTCCAGCAAGCAAGAAAGGACTTTCTTCTCCCAGCTGACACATCTACAACCTGCCTACAGCCACCGCTATCACCATGAAAAGGCAGAAACATTTAGTCCAGTCCAAAATAGTCCACACAACCCCTGAGAGAGGATCTGCAGAGACAGACCTAACCAGTCTCCCTGAAAAAGAATTCAAAATAAAAATCATAAGCATGCTGATGGATCTGCAGAGGAATATGCAAGAGCTAAAGGAGCAAGTACAGAGGGAGACTAAGAAATAAAACAATCTCTGGAAGGACTTAAAAGCAGAATGGATGGGATGCAAGAGGCCATTAATGGAATAGAAACCAGAGAACAGGAACGCATAGAAGCTGATGCAGAGAGAGATAAAAGGATTTCCAGAAATGAAACAATATTAAGAGAACTATGTGACCAATCCAAAAGGAACAATATCCACATTATAGGGGTACCAGAAGAAGAAGAGAGAGAAAAAGGGATAGAAAGTGTCTTTGAAGAAATAATTGCTGAAAACTTCCCCAAACTGGGGGAGGAAATTGTCGCTCAGACCACAGAAGCACACAGAATTCCCAACAGAAGGGACCCAAAGAGGACAACACCAAGACACATAATAATTAAAATGGCAAAGATCAAGGACAAGGACAGTATTAAAGGCAGCCAGGGAGAGAAAAAGGGTCACCTACAAAGGAAAACCCATCAGGCTATCATCAGACTTCTCAACAGAAACCTTACAGACCAGAAGAGAATAGCATGATATATTTAATGCAATGAAACAGAAGGGCCTTGAACCAAGGATACTGTATCCAGCACGATTATCATTTAAATATGAAGGAGGGATTAAACAATTCCCAGACAAGTAAAAGTTGAGGTAATTTGCCTCCCACAAACCACATCTACAGGGTATCTTAGAGGGACTGCTCTAGATGGGAGCACTCCTAAAAAGAGCACAGAACAAAACACCCAACATATGAAGAATGGAGGAGGAGAAATAAGAAGGGAAAGAAATAAAGAATCATCAAAGTGTGTTTATAATAGCTCAATAAGTGAGTTAAGTTAGACAGTAAGGTAGTAAAGAAGCTAACCTTGAACTTTTGGTAATAACCACGAAACTAAAGCCTGCAATGGCAATAAGTACATATCTTTCAATAATCACCCTAAATGTAAATGGACTGAATGCACCAATCAAAAGACACAGAGTAATAGAATGGATAAAAAAGGAAGACCCATCTATATGCTGCTTACAAGAGACTCACCTCAAACCCAAAGACATGTACAGATTAAAAGTCAAGGGATGGAAATAGATATTTCATGCAAACAACAGGGAGAAAAAAAGGAGGTGTTGCAGTACTAGTATCAGACAAAATAGACTTCAAAACAAAGACAGTAACAAGAGATAAAGAAGGACATTACATAATGATAAAGGGCTCAGTCCAACAAGAGGATATAACCATTATAAACATATATGCACCCAATACAGGAGCACCAACATATGTGAAACAAATACTAACAAAATTAAAGGAGGAAATAGAATGCAATGCGTTCATTTTGGGAGACTTCAACACACCACTCATTCAAAAGGACAGATCCACCAGACAGAAAATAAGTAAGGACACAGAGGCACTGAACAACACACTAGAACAGATGGACCTAAAAGACATCTATAGAACTCTACATCCAAAAGCAACAGGATACACATTGTTCTCAAGTGCACATGGAACATTCTCCAGAATAGACCGTATACTAGGCCACAAAAAGAGCCTCAGTAAATTCCATAAGATTGAAATCCTACCAACCAACTTTTCAGACCACAAAGGGATAAAACTAGAAATAAATTGTACAAAGAAAACAAAAAGGCTCACAAACACATGGAGGCTTAACAACATGCTCCTAAATAATCAATGGATCAATGACCAAATTAAAATGGAGATCCAGCAATATATGGAAACAAATGACAACAAAAACACAAAGCCCCAACTTCTGTGGAATGCAGTGAAAGCAGTCTTAAGAGGAAAGTATATAGCAATCCAGGCCTATTTAAAGAAGGAAGAACAATCCCAAATGAATAGTCTAATGTCACAATTATCAAAATTGGAAAAAGAAGAACAAATGAGGCCGAAGGTCAGCAGAAGGTAGGACATAATAAAGGTCAGAGAAGAAATAAATAAAATTAAGAAGAAGAAAACAATAGAAAAAATCAATGAAACCAAGAGCTGGTTCTTCGAGAAAATAAACAAAATAGATAAGCCTCTAGCCAGACTTATTAAGTGAAAAAGACAGCCAACACACGTCAACAGAATCAGAAACGAGAAAGGAAAAATCACAACGGACCCCCCAGAAATACAAAGAATTATTAGAGAATGCTATGAAAACCTATATGCTAACAAGCTGGAAAACCTAGGAGAAATGGACAACTTTCTAGAAAAATACAACCTCCCAAGACTGACCAAGGAAGAAACAGAAAATCTAAACAGGCCAATTACCAGCAATGAAATTGAAGCGGTGATCAAAAAACTACCCAAGAACAAAACCCTTGGGTCAGATGGATTTACCTCAGAATTTTATCAGACATATAGAGAAGACATAATACCCATTCGCCTTAAAGTTTTCCAAAAAATAGAAGAGGAGGGACTACTCCCAAACTCATTCTATGAAGCCAACATCACCCTAATACCAAAACCAGGCAAAGACCCCACCAAAAAAGAAAACTACAGACCAATATCCCTGATGAACGTAGATGCAAAAATACTCAACAAAATACTAGCAAACCAAATTCAAAAATACATCAAAAGGATCATACACCATGACCAAGTGGGATTCATCCCAGGGATGCAAGGATGGTACAACATTCGAAAATCCATCAACATCATCCACCACATCAAGAAAAAGAAGGATAAAACTCACATGATCATTTCCATAGATGCTGAAAAAGCATTCGACAAAATTCAACATCCATTCATGATAATATCTCTCAAAAAAATGGGCATAGAGGGCAAGTACCTCAACATAATAAAGGCCATATATGACAAACCCATAGCTAACATACTGGACAGTGAGAGGCTGAAAGCTTTTCCTCTGAGATCGGGAACAAGACAGGGATGCAACTCTCCCCACTGTTATTCAACATTGTACTGGAGGTCCTAGGCATGGCAACTAGACAAAACAAAGAAATACAAGGAATCCAGATTGGTAAAGAAGAAGCCAAATTGTCACTATTTGCAGATGACATGATATTGTACATAAAAAACCCTAAAGACTCCACTCCACAACTACTAGAACTAATATCAGAATTCAGCAGTTGCAGGATACAAAATTAACACACAGAAATCTGAGGCTTTCCTATACACTAACAATGAACTAATAGAAAGAGAAATCAGGAAAACAATTCCATTCACAATAGCATCAAAAAGAATAAAATGCCTAGGAATAAACCTAACCAAGCAAGTGAAAGACCTATACCCTGAAAACTACAAGACATTCCCATGCTCCTGGCTAGGAAGAATTAATATTGTCAAAATGGCCATCCTGCCCAAAGCAATATACAGATTCAATGCAATCCCTATCAAATTACCAACAGCATTCTTCAATGAACTGGAACAAATAGTTCAAAAATTCGTATGGAACCATCAAAGACCCTGAACAGCCAAAGCAATCCTGAGAAGGAAGAATAAAGTGGGGGGGGATCTCGCTCACCAATTTCAAGCTCTACTACAAAGCTGCAGTAATCAAGACAATTTGGTACTGGCACAAGAACAGAGCCACAGACCAGTGGAACAGAATAGAGACTCCAAACATTCACCCAAACATATATGGTCAATTAATATACGATAAAGGAGCCATGACATACAATGGGGAAATGACAGTCTC
Source organism: Manis javanica (assembly GCF_040802235.1). Lineage (NCBI taxonomy): Eukaryota > Metazoa > Chordata > Mammalia > Pholidota > Manidae > Manis > Manis javanica. The sequence continues at coordinate 32,841,420 of NC_133159.1, forward strand.
TTCAACAGATGGTGCTGGCAAAACTGGACACTACATGTAAGAGAATGAAACTGGATCACTGTCTAACCCCATACACAAAAGTAAATATGAAATGGATCAAAGACCTGAATGTAAGTCATGAAACCATAAAACTCTTAGAAAAAACATAGGTAAAATCTCTTAGACATAAACATGAGTGACTTCTTCATGAACATATCTCCCTGGGCAAGGGAAACAAAAGCAAAAATGAACAGGTGGGACTATATCAAGCTGAAAAGCTTCTGTACAGCAAAGGACACCATCAATAGAACAAAAAGGTACCCTACAGTTTGGGAGAATATATTCATAAATGGAAGATCCAATAAAGGGTTGACATCTAAAACATATAAAGAGCTCACACACCTCAACAAACAAAAAGCAAGTAATCCAATTAAAAAATGGGCAGAGGAGCTGAATAGACAGTTCTCTAAAGAAGAAATTCAGATGGCCAACAGACACATGAAAAGATGCTCCACATTGCTTGTCATCAGAGAAATGCAAATTAAAACCACAATGAGATATCACCTCACATCAGTAAGGATCACCACCATCCAAAAGACAAGCAACAACAAATGTTGGTGAGGTTGTGGTGAAAGCGGAACCCTCCTACACTGTTGGTGGGAATGTAAATTAGTTCAACCATTGTGGAAAGCAGTATGGAGGTTCCTCAAAATGCTTAAAATAGAAATACCGTTTGACCCAGGAATTCCACTTCTAGGAATTTACCCTAAGAATGCAGCAGCCCAGTTTGAAAAAGACAGATGCACCCCTATGTTTATTGCAGCACTATTTACAATAGCCAAGAAATGGAAACAACCGAAATGTCCATCAGTAGATGAATGGATAAAGAAGAAGTGGTACATATACACAATGGAATATTATTCAGCCATAAGAAGAAAACAAATCCTACCATTTGCAACAACATGGATGGAGCTAGAGAGTATTATGCTCAGTGAAATAAGCCAGGCAGAGAAAGACAAGTACCAAATGATTTCACTCATATGTGGAGTATAAGAGCAAAGAAAAACTGAAGGAACAAAACAGCAGCAGAATCACAGAACTCAGGAATGGACTAACAGTTACCAAAGGGAAAGGGACTGGGGAAGATAGGTGGGAAGGGAGGGATAAGAGCGGAAAAAGGAAAGGGGGCATTACAATTAGCATGTATAATGTGTGGGAGAGGGGGTATGGGGTGGGCTCTACAACACAGAGAAGACAAGTAGTGATTTTACAGCCTCTTACTACACTGATGGACAGTGACTGTGAAGGGGTACATGGGGGGGACTTGGTGAAAGGGGGAGCCTAGTAAACATAATGCTCTTCATGTAATTGTAGATTAATGATACCAAAATAAAATAAAATGTTGGTATACTATAAAATAAAAATAAATGTTGGTATATTTCCTCCTAGCCTTTTATAACATACATTTATCATTTCTATCCTGTTTTTTTACTTAATGCTGACATTTTTGCATTCGTTATCATCATAAAAATCACTTTAAATGGTTGCCTAATACTTCAGATAGACTTTTAAAGGTTAAGTCATAAAAGAGAAGTAAGGGTTCCTTAAGTGAGCTGCACTGCTTCCTTTCCAGTAAGTAGGTCTCCAGCCTCCTGAGTCACCCCACTTTGAGTAACACTGGCTCTCTGCAGTCTATGGAGGAAGGTGCTGGGCTACATTGTCTCCTGTGGATCTATCTAATGGCTCATTCTTGATATGCTGCCTGTTTTTTCTTGTTCGTTCCTTTTGTGTTGCCTCATAATCACTCTCTGCGCATTTGTTTGGAGCATAGGTTTGATCGTAGCTGTTTCATTGCAACAGGATATCCCAGAGCCATTTGCAGGGCTGCCTTCCTGCTGAGTTCAGTCTCGAGGAGCCTGTCGGAACCAGTTCTTCTGGGGAGACTGGACTACAGCCAGCACCAAGCTCACATTTGTCTGTTGATTGCAGGCCTTCAGCTGAACCAAAAGGCTCTCACCACTTTCCCGGATGTGGTGCTTGTTCGGGTGCCCACACCCTCCGTGCAGTCAGACAGTGACATCACAGTCCTGCGACACTTGGAGAAGTTGGGCTGCCGCTTAGTCAACCGCCCACAGAGCATTTTAAACTGCATCAACAAATTCTGGACATTCCAAGAGCTGGCTGGACATGGTGTCCCCATGCCAGACACCTTCTCCTATGGTGAGTGTCCTTGAAACAGGGTTGGAACTTATCTTTTCAAAGCCTTGCAAGTCTATGTTTTCTTTCCCCAGAAGCTTCTAGTATCTTACTGGTTTTCAAGGGGAATCTGTTTATCTTAGGTGATTCAACATCTTGAGTCTTTATCATGGACGTGTTTGTGGCCTGACATGTAATCTATCCTGGAAAATGTTTCATGTGAACTTGAAAAGAATGTATACTCAGCTGTTTTGGGATGGATGTTCTGTATATATTTGTTAATTCCATCTGGTCTAATGTGTCATTCAAAACCACTGAATAGACACTTTTCTAAAGAAGACATACAGATATGGCAGACATACGCATGAGAAGATGCTCAACATCACTAATGATTAGGAAAATGCAAATCCAAACCATAATGAGCTATCATTATGAGCTATCACCTCACATCTGTCAGAATGGTTAGATCAAAAAGATAAGAAATAAGAGTCAGTGAGGATGTAGAGAAAAGGGAACCCTCATGCACTGTTGATGGGAACATAAATTGGAGCAGTCACTGTGGAAAATAGTATGGCGGTTCCTCAAAAAATTAACTCTAGAAATACCATACAATCAAGAAATTCTACTTCTGTGTATTTACCCAGAGAAAATGAAAACACTAATTCAAAAATATATATGCACCTATGTCCATTGTAGCATTATTTACAACAACCAAGATATGGAAGCAACTTAAGTATCCATCAGTAGATGAATGGATAAAGAAGATATATATTGAATCTTACTCAGCCATAAAAAAAGAATGAAATCCTGCCTTTTTTGACAACATGGATGGACCTAGACACAGACTGGTAGGTGAGGGGCCGGGGTTGTCAGGAGGAAGGATTTCCGTTTGGAACACATTCTGTTTGAGGTGTCTATAGTATATGGAAGTAAAAATAGTCAGAAGGTAGCAGATAAATGGATTTGGATCTCCTGAGAAAGGTGTAGACTGGGGAAGTGGATTTAGAAACCTTCATTTTGTTAAGTGAAGTCATAGGAATGGATGAGGTTATTCAGAGAGAAATATGTAGAATGAAGAGAAGACTGAACTGTACACCTTAGTGGTTAAAATGGTAAATTGTATGTTATGTACATTTTGCCACAATAAAAATAAAGTTGAATAAAAGAGGATTCAAGAGAGAATACTTTCAGGAAAGGGAAGAGGAACCTATACAAAAGACTGAGTAGGAGCAACTGGAAAGGTGCAAACAAAAAGGAGATAACAGAAGCCAGTAGGAAGAGCATTGCAAGAAGGGTGGCATGCCTGGAAGTGGTGTTTGGTTCTGAGAGCACAGATAATGTAAGCACTGGGACGTGTTGGGTTTAGCAACAGGGGGTTTAACAAATACAGTTCCAGTTTAGTGATAGGGAGAGAAACCAAATTGTCATGGGTGAGGAAATGGAAATCCTTTTGAGTAGCTTCATTCTAGGGATACAGAGCTGTAGTTAAGGGATGGTGCAGGTCAAGGAACAGGGGTTTTATTTGTTTAAGATGGGAGAGAATTGAGCGTGTTTAAAATGATGTCAGAATTAGGAACAGGAAGTTGAAGATACAGCAGAGAGGAGACTCTTAATGGTGTATGATTCCTGAGGAGATGGGAGGGAATTGGGTCCCCAGCATAGGTACAGAGATGACCTTAGATAAGAAGGACCCCTCTTTTAATGTACTATAAGGGAAGGAAAAACAGGAGGGCTAGAGAAGAGTTAAATGTATCAGCAAATGTCAGAAGTTGGGAGTTCCCATCTTATAAAACATCCTCTTTATGATGATGCCCCTGTATCTACACTGCCTTTTCATGTTTTGTCTTGTTTTTTTCAGTCATTAGGACTTTTGTGAATGAAACAGGTCTTAGTAGTATTCCAGAGTATTTTGCTTTGCAAAAATTGATGAACTACAATACCCCGTGAAAGGCAGAATAATGGTCCCCCAAAGATTCAAATGTATAGGAAAGCAAGGAAGTTTGTAAAGCAATTTATAAAGATTTTAATATACATTATTATTCATATTTTTAAAATTAAGAATTAAAGGAATATAGTAGAGCCAGTTCAGGCTTTGGAGTCATGCCTTAACTTTAGGTAGGACAAATGCCCAGGCTTGGTTTCTTTGGATATTGGTTTTCTGTTGCTGCACAACAAACTCCTGAAAATTTAGAACCTTAATATAATACCCATTTATTATCTGTCAGTTTCTGTAGGTCAGAAGTCCAGCCACAGCATAGCTCTCCCAGTTCTCTGCTCAGGTCTCACCACACTAAAATCAAAGGACACCTGTGATCTCATCTGTGGTCTGAGGTCTTCCAAGCTCACTGATTGTTGGCATTCAGTTTCATGCATTTGTTGGGCTGAGGTCCCCACATTCTCACTGGCTATCAACTGAGGGCCATTCTCAGCTTCTAGAAGCTGCCCGCTGTCCCTGCCACATGGCCTTCTTTATAGCATGGCAGTTTGTTCCTTCACGGCCAGCAGGAGAGTCTCTCTGGTGCCTCACCTTCCTTTGAAGGGCTCACCTGATTAGGTCAGGCCCCCACACCCTTTTGATGAACTCCAAGTAAACTGATTATTAACCTAATCACAGGAATGCTAGCCCATCATATTCCCTGGTCCCTCCCACACTCAAGAGAGGTGATTATATAGAGCAAGTACCACCAGCAAGTAGGAATCCTGGGGGCCAACTTGGAATTCTGCCTACTTTAGCCATTTAAAGGGACAAGTACCTGCCCTGCCTATGGGATTGTTATGAGGATTACATGCTCTAGAGCATGTGAAGCCTTTGCCACATAGAAGTATTGATAAGTGTTGGTTTCCTTATCTCTCAGCTCCCACCTTTGATATTACAGGTGCACAGTGCATGTCTGTCAGATTGAATGGGTCCGAATTGCTTTCATCAGAGGGACATGAGGCCTTGAAAGCATTCTCATAGAGGGGCAGTGCTGGGCTGAACCATTCCCATCAGCCTTACCTTCATTGATTTTCACCTTTTCTTGGCAGGTGGGCATGAAGACTTTTCAAAAATGATTGATGAAGCCGAGCCCCTGGGCTACCCGGTTGTGGTGAAGAGCACGCGAGGACACCGGGGTCAGTGCTGCTCCCGCTGGGTTCCCGCTGGGGCTGTGGCTCTGCCCCAACAGAGCCCTCATCAGGCGTGGTGGGGGGCGCCACCTGGGGAAATGGAGCTCCCTCCTGAGGGGCTTGCAGTGTGGCCCCTCCCTCGCTCCCTCCTCACGGTTGGTCCCCACCATCCTTGCTTTGGGCAGACGCGTCACGTCCGTTCCTGTCCGTTCCCTGGACTCTTTCAGCAGACTCCTGACTTGACTCTGACTGGTTTCCCTAACTCCTCTGCCAGTACATCCAGTATTCTTTTTGGGACATAATTTCTCTGAAACATAGGTCTATTCCTTTCACTCCCTTGCTGAAAACCCTCCCAAGAGACTGTTGTCTATGAGACAAAGTCCGTATATTCCTCCCCATCGTGCTGAAGGCCCTGGATGGACAGCCTCTGCCTTCCCTTGCAGCCTTCTCTGGCCATGTGAGCCCTCCGTAATCCATTCCATACTTCTCTTTCACCAGCTAGACCATGTGCTTTCCCCTCTTTAAACCTCTGCTCTCTTCTCTTTGCTGGGAATGCCATCTTCCTCTGTCCTCTAGTGAACTTATGCTCATCCTTTAAGCCAGTCCAGATGTCATTTCTTTTCCTTCTGCATCCCTGCTCTCCCTCCCTCTCTTCCAGACAAAATTACTTGCTCCTCTCTTCCTGTTTCTGTAGCACTTTGCTCATGCCTCTGGCATAGTGTTACGCTGCAGGACAGTTAGAGGTTCATGTGCCTTTCCCCCTTGACTGAGCTGCGCAGGGGTGGGAACAGATCCTGTGCATCTCTGTCTCTTAACACCTACTGCAGTACCCAGTACACAGTGGGGCCCCTGTCATTGATGAAGAGCACGTATGCAGCAGAAAGCAGTCCTCCTGCGGTGTCTGAGCAGGCACCTCCTAATGACGTCCAGATGGCATATGCTAAGGGCATCTGGAGTGAGAAGAGTACCCTAAATGGACATGTGATGAGCCATTCCTGTGATGGAGGGACTGTGCAGTGGAAATGAGCTAGACCAGTCCGTGCTCTCCAGGGGCTTCTGGGTGTACAGAGTAGGTCACATTGCAGGGTGATGACTGCTGTGGTCGGCATATCCAGGTGCACGCCTGAGCCCAACAGGGCCAAGTGTGCCGCGAGGTGGGGAAAGCATTGTTAGAAGAGAAGGGACTTCAGTGGGAGTGTGGGATTTGAACTGGAGGAAGCAAATGAGCAAACATGCAGAAGCAGGTGTGAGCTCAGTGACCTGTGCGAGGAGAGGGGTCCTGCTAATTAAGAGAAATGACTTAGATAGCAAGGTGGGGCCCTTAGTGCTATTCAGATATGCCACAGTGCTAACAGTCAGTGTCTCTCAACTGACTTTTTTTTATTGTGGTAAAATATACATAACAAAATTCAACTAATACTCACTGAATGCCTACAAAATGCCAGGGACTCTGCTAGGCACTCGGAGTATAGAAAGGAACAAAACAAAAATTTCTGCCCTCAAAGAGTTCACACTATAGAATGGTAAGGCAGACAATAAACAGAAATTGAACTGACTATGTAGTATTTGTAAATGTTTTAAAAATTGAGTTACAGTTCACATAACAAAAAGTTCACCATTTTAAGTGAATTTTAGTATATTCACTATACTAAGTTCAGCAGATTTTAGTATATTCATTATAGTGTACCACCACCACCACTATCTAATTTCAGAACATTTCTGTCACCCTGAAAAGAAATCCCATTCCCATTAGCAATCAGTCAACCCTAGTCACCCTTCCCCTAGTTACAACAACCACTAACCTACTTCCTGTTCATGAATTTGCCTATTTTGGACATTTCATATTCATGCAGTCAGACACTGTGTGGCATCTTGTGTCTGACTTCTTTCACTTAACAGCCTCTTCAAGGGTCATATATGCTGTAGTGTGGACCAGTACTTTATTCATTTTCATGATTCAGTAATATTCTGTTGTATGGATAATACCACATTTTATCTATCTTTCATTGGTTGATGGACATTTAGGTTTTACCACTTTGTGGCTCTTATGAATAATGCTCCTGTGAACATTTGTATACAAGTTTTTGTGTAAACATAAGTCTTCATTTCTCTTGGGCATATACCTAAGGGTGAAATTGCTGTGTCATATGGTAACCCTATGTTTAACATCAGAGGAACTGCCAAACTGTTTTCCACAGCAGTTACACCATTTTACATTACCACCAGCAGTGTATGAGATTTTTTCTACATCCTCCCCAACCCTCAATTTTATAATTTTATATTATGTATATTTTATCTCAGTTTTATTCATTCATTCATTTATTATTGATTTTTTTAAGGAATACTAAATAAAACTTTTGTATTGCATATATTAATTTGAAAGTTTATAGCTTGAAAAATAAGCAGGCTTAATTTTAGAATGTAAGTATATGAATGTCCATTTTGCCTTGACAAATTAAGTAATTAGTCACCATACCTCTCTCATAAAAGCAAACCACAAACCAAAATGCATGTTTTCCAAGCATTAGTAATGTATGGGCCCACTTTATTTATTATTTTAGTTTAAAAAATTTTTTTAACTGAGGTATAATTCACATACAATATTATGTTAGTTTCAAATGTACAAGATTCAATATTTGTGTATGTTGCAAAATGATCACTACAATAAGTCTAGCTAACATCCATCATCTTATATAGTTGAAGAATTTTCTTGTGATAAGTATTTTTTTTTTTGAGAGGGCATCTCTCATATTTATTGATCAAATGGTTGTTAACAACAATACAATTCAGTATAGGGGGGTCAATGCTCAATGTACAATCATTAATCCATCTCAAGTCTAATTCTCGTCAGTCTCCAATCTTCTGAAGCATAACGAACAAGTTCTTACATGGTGAACGAATTCTTACATAGTGAATAAATTCTTACATGGTGAACAGTACAAGGGCATTCATCACAGAAACTTTCGGTTTTGATCATGCATTATGACCTATAAACAATCAGGTCAAATATGAATATTTGTTTGATTTTTGTACTTGATTTATATGTTGATCCCACATTTCTCCCTTTATTATTATTATTATTTTTATTTTTAATAAAATGCTGAAGTGGTAGGTAGATGCAAGATAAAGATAGAAAACATAGTTCAGTGCTGTAAGAGGGAAAATGTAGATGATCAGATGATCAGGTGTGTGCCTATGGACTAAGTATTAATCCAGGCTAGACAAGGGCGGCAAAATATCCACGGATGCAGAAGATTTCTCTCAAAGCAGGGGGGGTGAGGTTCTGAGCCTCACCTCTGTTGATCCCCAAATTCTCACCTGATGGCCCCCCTGCGACTGTGCCTGTCTTAGGTTGTTCCTCCCTTGAGGAATCTTACCCGTCTCTGGCTAACCAGTTATCTTCCAGGGCCATACAGGGAAATGTAAAGTTGGTAAGTGAGAGAGAAGCCATATTGTTTGAAAAGGTTAGCTTTTTACTTCTTTGCTGATTTATGCCCTGTGGCTTCTATGCCCAGCACTTGTCTCGAGGTATCTTTACCACCTGGAGGAATTGTGATACTAGGTAAATTCGATATGAGGCACGAATTCTATTTAAGGGTTGTAATTAGGAAGAAAGAAGAAAAGCTACAGATGTAGCATATGGAAGGAAACATGGGAGGATTGATTATTTCTTTGACATATCTTCTTGTAGAGTACCTTAAGTATGTATAGGTTTTAAACTACTAACTAATTTGCACACACATATTAACATAATAGGAATATGGTGACATAAACAAAGCAAATCTATAATTACCGTCCATCTCCAGTGAAGCCAAGAAAACCATTTAGGCACCCTAGGCATTTGTGAAAATTTGTCTATGATATGATGGATATTGTCCAACTGTACTTGAACCGTCTGAGAGAAATCAGACAAATTAAAGCAGCCCATTTCTGGGATCTGTTCACATCCCATATGTTCTTTTAACCGTAGATAGTCTATAGTCATAAGATTTTGGAGTGCTACACCTTGCACCCCTCCCAACTCCTGGTTGAGTTCCAACAGTACAGATCCGGTCAAATTCGTTGTCTCACTGTATGCACATGCCAGCCTAGACATCTCCCTCCTCATTCCTATGGCAAGTCCAGGAGACGGTGGGCTGGATGCAGCCACAACCGCAGCATCGTCCGGATCCCTGTGGAGGCTTTTTGATGATCATCCCCTGGCACAAGTCCTCCAGAGAGTGCTGATGCCGGAAGCTCCTCCTCATATCGTATCTTAGTTCATTTTCTGGGTATCCAAGCTAGGCCTTCATCTTCTGCATAGAAACAAACAGACCCTTTGCCCACACTTTGACATGCCCTCTATAACACTGTGCAGAACTCATTGGAGGTCAGCACACAGTAACTGCTTTTTTTTTTTTTTTATTAAGAGAAAGGAATATTATCAGAAAAGAGTACCTCCATAGCTGATCATCTGACACCCTTTCAGTGATCAACATTAAGGATATTTAAAGCTTGTGTTGATCTTTGATTTGCCAATAGTTTTATCCTATCAAGGAGTAATCCCCCTTTTCTTTCTTTCTTTCTTTCTTTATTTCTTTCTTTCTTTCTTTCTTTCTTTCTTTCTTTCTTTCTTTCTTTCCTTCCTTCCTTCCTTCCTTCCTTCCTTCCTTCCTTCCTTCCTTCCTTCCTTCCTTCCTTCCTTCCTTCCTTCCTTCCTTCCTTCCTTTTTTTTTTTTTTAATTTTTAATCTATACCTACATGAAGAATACTATGTTTACTATGCTCTCCCCTATATCAGGTCCCCCCTAACAACCACATTACGATTACTGTCCATCAGCTTAGCAAAATGTTGTAGACTCACTACTTGTCCTCTCTGTGTTGTGCAGCCCACCCTCCCCTTTCTCCCTCCCCCCCATGCATGCTAATCTTAATACCCGCCTTCTTCTCCCCCGCTTATCCCTCCCTGCCCACCCATCCTCCCCAGTTCCTTTCCCTTTGGTACCTGTTAGTCCATTTTTGGGTTTTGTAATTCCGCTGCTGTTTTGTTCCTTCAGTTTTTCCTTTGTTCCTGTACTCCTCAGATGAGTGAAATCATTTGGTATTTCTCTTTCTCCACTTGGCTTATTTCACTGAGCATAATACTCTCCAGCTCCATCCATGTTGCTGCAAATGGTTGGATTTTTCTACTTCTTATGGCTGAGTAGTATTCCATTGTGTATATGTACCATATTTTCTTTATCCATTCATCTACCGATGGACATTTAGGTTGCTTCCAATTCTTGGCTATTGTAAATAGTGCTGTGATAAACATAGGGGTGCATCTGTCTTTCTCAAACTTGATTGCTGCGTTCTTAGGGTAAATTCCTAGGAGTGGAATTCCTGGGTCAAATGGTAGGTCTGTTTTGAGCATTTTGATGAACTTCCATACTGCTTTCCACAATGGTTGAACTAATTTACATTCCCACCAGCAGTGTAGGAGGGTTCCCCTTTCTCCACAGCCTCGCCAACATTTGTTGTTGTTTGTCTTTTGGATGGCAGCTATCCTTACTGGTGTGAGGTGATACCTCATGTAGTTTTAATTTGCATTTCTCTGATAATTAGCGATGTGGAGCATCTTTTCATGTGTCTCTTGGCCATCTGTATTTCTTTTTTAGAGAACTGTCTGTTCAGTTCCTCTGCCCATTTTTTAATTGGGTTATTTGTTTTTTGTTTGTTGAGGCGTGTGAGCTCTTTATATATTCTGGACGTCAAGCCTTTATCGTATGTGTCATTTTCAAATATATTCTCCCATACTGTAGGGTTCCTTTTTGTTCTATTGATGGTGTCTTTCGCTGTACAGAAGCTTTTCAGCTTAATGTAGTCCCACTTGCTCATTTTTGCTGTTGTTTTCCTTGCCCGGGGAGATATGTTCAAGAAGAGGTCACTCATGTTTATGTCTAAGAGGTTTTTGCCTATGTTTTTTTCCAAGAGTTTAATGGTTTCATGACTTACATTTAGGTCTTCGATCCATTTTGAGTTTACCTTTGTATATGGGGTTAGACAATGGTCCAGTTTCATTCTCCTACATGTAGCTGCCCAGTTTTGCCAGCACCATCTGTTGAAGAGACTGTCATTTTGCCATTGTATGTCCATGGCTCCTTTATCAAATATTAATTGACCATATATGTTTGGGTTAATGTCTGGAGTCTCTAATCTGTTCCACTGGTCTGTGGCTCTGTTCTTGTGCCAGTACCAAATTATCTTGATTACTATGGCTTTGTAGTAGAGCTTTAAGTTGGGGAGTGAGATCCCCCCTACTTTATTCTTCTTTTTCAGGATTGCTTTGGCTATTCGGGGTCTTTGGTGTTTCCATATGAATTTTTGAATTATTTGTTCCAATTCATTGAAGAATGTTGCTGGTAATTTGAGAGGGATTGCATCAAATCTGTATATTGCTTTGGGCAGGCTGGCCATTTTGACAATATTAATTCTTCCTAGCCATGAGCATGGGATGAGTTTCCATTTATTAGTGTCCCCTTTAATTTCTCTTAAGAGTGACTTGTAGTTTTCAGAGTATAAGTCTTTCACTTCTTTGGTTAGGTTTATTCCTAGGTATTTTATTCTTTTTGATGCAATGGTGAATGGAATTGTTTTCCTGATTTCTCTTTCTATTGATTCATTGTTAGTGTATAGGAAAGCTACAGATTTCTGTGTGTTAATTTTGTATCCTGCAACTTTGCTGTATTCCGATATCAGTTCTAGTAGTTTTGGAGTGGCGTCTTTAGGGTTTTTTATGTACAGTATCATATCATCTGCAAATAGTGACAGTTTAACTTCTTCTTTACCAATCTGGATTCCTTGTATTTCTTTGTTTTGTCTGATTGCCGTGGCTAGGACCTCCAGTACTATGTTAAATAACAGTGGGGAGAGTGGGCATCCCTGTCTGGTTCCCGATCTCAGAGGAAATGCTTTCAGCTTCTCGCTGTTCAGTATAATGCTGGCTGTGGGTTTATCATATATGGCCTTTATTATGTTGAGGTACATGCCCTCTATTCCCATTTTGCTGAGAGTTTTTATCATGAATGGATGTTGAATCTTGTCAAATGGTTTTTCAGCATCTATGGAGATGATCATGTGGTTTTTGTCTTTCTTTTTGTTGATGTGGTGGATGATGTTGATGGATTTTCGAATGTTGTACCATCCTTGCATCCCTGGGATGAACCCCACTTGGTCATGGTGTATGATCCTTTTGATATACTGTTGAATTCTGTTTGCTAATATTTTATTGAGTATTTTTGCATCTACATTCATCAGGGATATTGGTCTGTAATTTTCTTTTTTGGTGGGGTCTTTGCCTGGTTTTGGTATTAGGGTGATGTTGGCTTCATAGAATGAGTTTGGGAGTATTCCCTCTTCTTCTATTTTTTGGAACACTTTAAGGAGAATGGGTATTATGTCTTCTCTGTGTGTCTGATAAAATTCCGAGGTAAATCCATCCGGCCCCGGGGTTTTGTTCTTGGGTAGTTTTTTGATTACCATTTCAATTTCTTTGCTCGTAATTGGTTTGTTTAACTTTTGTGTTTCTTCCTTGGTCAGTCTTGGGAGGTTGTATTTTTCTAGGAAGTTGTCCATTTCTTCTAGGTTTTCCAGCTTGTTGGCATATAGGTTTTCATAGTAGTCTTTAATAATTCTTTGTAGTTCTGTGGAGTCTGTCGTGATTTTTCCATTCTCATTTCTGATTATGTTGATTTGTGTTGATTCTCTTTTTCTCTTAATAAGTTGGGCTAGAGGCTTATCTATTTTGTTTATTTTCTCGAAGAACCAGCTCTTGGTTTCGTTGATTTTTGCTATTGTTTTATTCTTCTCAATTTTGTTTATTTCTTCTCTGATCTTTATTATATCCCACCTTCTGCTGACTTTAGGCCTCATTTGTTCTTCTTTTTCCAGTTTTGATAATTGTGATGTTAGACTATTCATTTGGGATTGTTCTTCCTTCTTCAAGTGTGCCTGGATTGCTATATACTTTCCTCTTAAGACTGCTTTCGCTGCATCCCACAGAAGTTGGGGCTTAGTGTTGTTGTTGTCATTTGTTTCTATATATTCCTTGATCTCTATTTTGATTTGTTCATTGATCCATTGATTATTTAGTAGCATGTTGTTAAGCCTCCATGTGTTTGTGAGCCTTTTTGTTTTCTTTGTAGAATTTATTTCTACTTTTATACCTTTGTGGTCTGAAAAATTGGTTGGTAGAATTTCAATATTTTGGAGTTTACTGAGGCTCTTTTTGTGAGCTAGTATGTGGTCTATTCTGGAGAATGTTCCATGTGCACTTGAGAAGAATGTATATCCTGTTGCTTTTGGATGTAGAGTTCTATAGATGTCTATTAGGTCCATCTGTTCTAGGGTGTTGTTCAGTGCCTCTGTGTCCTTACTTATTTTCTGCCCGGTGGATCTATCCTTCGAGGTAAGTGGTGTGTTGAAGTCTCCTAAAATGAATGGATTGCAGTCTATTTCCCTCTTTAGTTCTGTTAGTATTTGCTTCACATATGCTGGTGCTCCTGTATTGGGTGCATATATATTTAGAATGGTTATATCCTCTTGTTGGACTGAGCCCTTTATCATTATGTAGTGGCCTTCTTTATCTCTTGTTACTTTCTTTGTTTTGAAGTCTATTTTGTCTGATATTAGTACTGCAACCCCTGCTTTCTTCTCACTGTTGTTTGCCTGAAATATGTTTTTCCATCCCTTGACTTTTAGTCTATGCTTATCTTTGGGTTTAAGGTGAGTTTCTTGTAAGCAGCATATAGATGGGTCTTGCTTTTTTATCCATTCTATTACTCTGTGTCTTTTGATTGGTGCATTAAGTCCATTTACATTTAGGGTGACTATTGAGAGATATGTACTTATTGCCATTGCAGGCTTTAGATTCGTGGTTACCGAAGGTTCAAGGTTAGCTTCTTTAGTATCTTACTGCCTATCTTAGCTCACTTATTGAGCTGTTATATACACTGTCTGGAGATTCTTTTCTTCTCTCCCTTCTTATTCCTCCTCCTCCATTCTTCATATGTTGTGTGTTTTGTTCTGTGCTCTTTTTAGGGGTGCTCCCATTTAGAGCAGTCCCTGTAGGATGCCCTGTAGAGGTGGTTTGTGGGAAGCAAATTCCCTCAGCTTTTGCCTGTCTGGGAATTGTTTAATCCCTCCATCATATTTAAATGATAGTCGTGCTGGATACAGTATCCTTGGTTCAAGGCCCTTCTGTTTCATTGCATTAAGTATATCATACCATTCTCTTCTGGCCTGTAGGGTTTCTGTCGAGAAGTCTGATGTTAGCCTGATGGGTTTTCCTTTATAGGTGAACTTTTTCTCTCTAGCTGCCTTTAAAACTCTTTCCTTGTCCTTGATCCTTGCCATTTTAATTACTATGTGTCTTGGTGTTGTTCTCCTTGGATCCTTTCTGTTGGGGGTTCTGTGTAATTCCATGGTCTGTTCGATTATTTCCTCCCCCAGTTTGGGGAAGTTTTCAGCAATTATTTCTTCAAAGAGACTTTCTATCCCTTTTCCTCTTTCTTCTTCTTCTGGTATCCCTATAATACGAATATTATTCCTTTTGGCTTGGTCACATATTTCTCTTAGTGTTGTTTCATTCCTGGAGATCCTTTTATCTCTCTCTATGTCAGCTTCTATACGTTCCTGTTCTCTGGCTTCTATTCCTTCAATGGCCTCTTGCATCTTATCCATTCTGCTTATAAATCCTTCCAGGGATTGTTTCACTTCTGTGATCTCCTTCCTGACATCTGTGATATCCCTCCGGACTTCATCCCACTGCTCTTGCATTTTTCTCTGCATCTCATCCCATTGCTCTTGCATTTTTCTCTGCATCTCTGTCATCATGTTCATGATTTTTATTTTGAATTCTTTTTCAGGAGGACTGGTTAGGTCTGTCTCCTTCTCAGGTGTTGTCTCTGTGATCTTTGTCTGCCTGTAGTTTTGTCTTTTCATGGTGATAGCGATAGTGTGCAGAGCTGGTACAAGTGACCGCTGGAAGAGCTTCCCTTCTTGTTGGTTTGTGGCCTTCCTCACCTGGGAGAAAAGCGACCTCTAGTGGCTTGTGCTGGGCAGCTGTGTGCAGACAGGGCTTCTGCTTCCTGCCTGGTTGCTATAGGGTTTATCTCCGCTGTTGCTGTGGGCATGGCCTGGCTGGGGCTGCTCCTCCAAAATGGTGTAGCCCCATTGGAGGGGGAGTGGCTGGGAGGCTATTTATCTCCGTAAGGGGCCTCTGTGCTCCCTGCTGCCCAGGGGGTTAGAGTGCCCAGAGATCCCCAGATTCCCTGCCTCTGGTCTAAGTGACCTGTCCTGCCCCTTTAAGACTTCCAAAAAGCACTCTCCAAACCAAAACAAAAACAGCAACAATTAGAGAGGGAACAGAAAAAGGAAAAAAAAAAAAAAAGGAAAAAACACTTGATTTTTTTTTTTTGTCCTCAGGCGCCGGTCCCAGGCACCCGCTCACTGGTCCTGCTGCCCTGCCTGCCTAGCACCAGGGTCCCTGTCCCTTCAAGGTTTCCAAAAAGCACCCGCCCACTGGTCCCACAGGGAAAAACATGCAATATTCTTTGTCCTCAGGCGCCGGTCCCAGGCACCCGCTCACCAGTCCCGCCGCCCTGCCTCCCTCGCACCAGGGTCCCTGTCCCTTTAAGGGTTCCAAAAAGCACTCGCCAAAAAGAGAAAAAAAAAGGGGAAAAACGCGCGATTTCTTCCGTCCTCAGGTGCCGGTCTCAGGAACCCGCCCACCGGTCCCGCAGGGAAAAACGCGGGATATTCTTTGTCCTCAGGCGCCAGTCCCAGGCACCCTCTCACCAGTCCCACCACCCTGCGTCCCTAGCACCGGGGTCCCTGTCCCTTTAAGGCTTCCAAAAAGCACTCGCCAAAAAGAGGAAAAAAAAGGGGAAAAACGCACGATTTCCTCCGTCCTCAAGTGCTGGTCCCAGGCACCCGCTCACCGGTCCCGCCACCCTGCCTCCCTAGCCACGGGGTCCCTGTCCCTTTAAGGCTTCCAAAAAGCACTCGCCAAAAAAAAAAAAAAAAAAACCACTCCGGTTTCTTTCCACCCGCCGGGAGCCGGGGGGAGGGGCGCTCGGGTCCCACCGGGCCGGGGCTTGTATCTTACCCCCTTTGCAAGGCGCTGCGTTCTTGCAGGTGTGGATGTGGTCTGGATGTTGTCCTGTGTCCTGTGGTCTCTATTTTAGGAAGATTTTTCTTTGTTATATTTTCATAGCTCTATGTGTTTTTGGGAGGAGATTTCCACTGCTCTGCTCACGCCGCCATCTTGGCTCCCTAACTCGTGATAAGTATTTTTAAGATTTACTCTCTTGGTAACTTTCAAATATGTGATTTGTTTTTATTATAGCCATCCTAGTAGGTGTAATATGGTATCTTATTGTGGTTTTTTATTTATATTTCCTTCTGAATAATGATGTTGAACATCTTTTCAGGCACCTATTGGCCATTTGTATATCTTCTTTGGAGAAATATCTATTCAAATCCTTTACTCATTTCAGTTGGATTAGTAAATCTTTTTATTACTGAGTTTTTAAGAATTCTTTATATAGTCTGGCTACTGCACCCATATCAGATAAGTAATTTGAACATGTTTTTTTCCAGTTTTGCTGGTTGTCTTTTCTGTTTCTTAACATTGTCCTTTGATGCACCAAAGGCTTTGAATTTGATGAAGTTTGATTTACCTGTTTTTTCATTTAGTTACTTTGTGTTTGCCTAATCCAAGGTCACACAGATTCAGTCTAAGAGTTTTTTAGTTTTAGCCCTTACATTGGGATCTTTGATCCATTTTGAGTTAATTTTTTTATGGTGTGGGGAAGGAGTTCAACTTCATTCATATGCATGTGTAAATCCAGTTGTCCCAGTATTATTTGTTGAAGACACCATTCTTTCCCCATTGAATGCTCTCGGAAGTCTTGCCAAAAACCAACCGACCATCTCTATGAGGTTTTATTTTGGGGCTCTCAGTTCTATTCCATTGATCTATATGTCTATCCTCATGCCAAGCCACACTATCTTGATTACTGTAATTTTGTAGTAAGTTTTGAAATTGGGAAGTGTGAGTCCTCCAACTTTGTCCTTCTTTTTCAAGATTGTGTTGGCTACTTGAGGTTCCTTACATTTCCATGTAAATTTTAGGACCAGCTTGTTGATTTCTACAAAAAAGGAAGTTGGGCTTTTCCTAGGGATTGCATTGAATCTGTAGATCAATTTCAGGAGTGTTGTCATTTTAACCATATTAAGTCTTCTAGTCTCTGAACATGGGATCTCTTTCTACTTATTTAGATCTTTAATTTCTTTCAAAAATGTTTTATAGCTTTCAGTGTATAAATCTTGTACGTCTTTAAGTTTATTCCTAGTTTTTAAATTCATTTTGATACTATTGAAAATGGAATTGTGTTCTCAATTTCATTTTCAGATTCTTCATTGCTACTGTTAACACATAATATCTAAGGGGAAACTGATAGGAGTAAACACAGTTATAGAAGCTGTTAGACTCTAGCATGTGGAAATAAATCTAAAGATGACAGTGGACTGGTGCAGATTGTGCCCTTGAGAAAGTTTCTAACCTTGTGGATACTTATTTTCCTTTTCTGTAAATAACTGTCCTTGTCCTAATGGTTTCACAGGGCTAGTAGGTAGTGTGAACGGGAAAAAAATAAAACAAAATTGGCACACAGTACCTGATTAACTAATCTTAATGCTCTTCCCTTTTTTTCCCCTCTTTGCCTTAAAACCGTGTTTCTTTATTAACCACAAACCAAACCCCATATTAGAACATCTGCCAGGAACCAAGGAACCAAGTCTCTATTTCTAACCCCCTTCTCTGCTGAAAATCCTACCTAATGTTCAGAGAACCCTCAGTACCTATAACTGAATCCCAGCCATTATTGCCAGATGCCAGATCTCCTGGTACCAAATACCTGATGATTGAGACATGTTTTGGAGGTTACTTTTCTGTATTATATGCTACTAGGAGCTGATACCCATCGCTCATTTTATTAAGACTTCAGAAGGGTCCCACCTCCTTTAAGGTGGTGACACAAATCTTAGGGAAACCATCTCTTTGTTCCATATTTGCTAACAGGAATGCTCAGACTGGGTATGCTCATGTCACATTTTTAGAGCAAACCTATCAGGAACCCAGATCTGTTAGCTGATATGCAAATAGAAAGCAGATGCCAAATAATTACAAAAGCATTGTTGATTCAAACAGAAAATAAAGAATTTAGAGCCAAGAAGGAATTCTTTCCCCAGAGATCAGTAGAAGTATAGCTCATTTCTTTTAGAATTAAATGGTTATAACCAAATAATAAGTTTCTTTCATTTAAAAAGAGGAAGGACAACTGTCAGTGCTCCCCCCTTTGAATTCCCATGGTATTTTGCATAGACTTCTCTTAATGCCATAATATGCTGTGCTGAAGTTATCTTTTGTGGGTCTCTCTCCATCTAGACTTGGAATTTCTCTGACGTATGTTCAATTGGTTGCATTCTGTAAACACTGATTGAAACCTGCTTTGTGAATCAAGCTCAGTGTGAGGTTTAGGGGATTTAAAAAAATGAGTTACACATGGACTCTTGCCTAATCAGCATTCTGGGGTGATAGGAAATGTACTGTTTTTGGAACTGAATTGACTAGATCCTTAGGATTTTATTTTGGCCTCTTCTCTGTGTTTCTGGAATACATAATTATCTCATTAAAAAAAAAAGTATTGCAGCCAATGATTCTGTAACATCTTCTTGTGTTGACCGATAGTAACTGCACTAGTGGGGGAGAGGATCTAATAATATGGGTAAATGTTGAACCACTGTGTTGTATACTTAAAACCAATATAAGATTGTATATCAATTATACTTCAACAATAACAACAACAACAGAAAAAAAAAAAGTATTGTTTTGGAGGGAGAGGGACCTGAGCAAAATCAAGAGAAAATAAGGTTCAATGGCCATTTGATAAGAAGAGAGGATCTAGTCAGAGAAATGGAAAGGGCTAGAGTGAGGCAAATTCAGAAGGAATCAAGGACACCTGGACAGGGAATGGGATGGCAAGGACTGGGTTCAGAGGCTCCCCTCCCCTAACTACTTCTCTTGGCTCTTTGTCTTTCTTCTTAAAGGAAAAGGTGTTTTTCTTGCAAGAGATAAACATCACCTCTCAGACATCTGCCATCTGATCCGCCATGATGTGCCCTACTTGTTCCAGAAGTACGTGAAGGAGTCCCATGGAAAAGATATCCGAGTGGTGGTGGTAGGTGGTCGGGTGATAGGCTCTATGCTTCGCTGCTCCACAGATGGACGGATGCAGAGCAACTGCTCTCTTGGTAAGGCACAAATCTCAGAGTCAGTTTACTGGTCATGGGAGACCATCAGGACTTTGCATTAGGATTTTTGCACCCATTCAGTAAATGGGTATCAATCCCTTCCATCTGGTTAGACTGCCACCAGGATCACAGATAAGAATAAGAAAAGCCCTTTCCTTTAGCAGCAAGCAATCCAGTGGGGGCTGGGGAGGGTGGCGAGACGGATGGGTTTAAGTGCTGTGTTGGAGGTCAGGCCAGGGGTGTCAGGACCCTGAGGTTTGAACCTTATCCAGTAGGTGTTAGGACTTAGCAGTCAGGTTTAAACAAGGGAGGGACATGAGGATCGGTGTCTGAGAGAAACTGACATCTGCGTAGATGATGGATTGAAGGCATAGGGCGGGAAGCAGGGAGATGAGTTTGGAAGCTGTTGCAACAGCTCAGGCAAGAAATAATGAGGGTCTAAACTAAGGCAATGGCAGGAAGCAGAGCATATTCTGCTTTGGAAATTATATATACAATTGATTTATATATATATGTTGATATATATATATAATTGGAAATTGTGTTTTCCTTTTATGTATGATGTTATTAGAAAACTGAAGATTATGTTTCAGTTAAATGCATAACCCCATTCCATTAAGCTATTGATAAAGCTTGTGGCCTGTTGTGTTGAATGGGATGTTCTGAGAGATGTAAACTCTTGTCTCTGTCACAGAAAACTCTTATCAACCTATTTAATTGAATTTGTGTGTTGCTAATATGAAAACAAATACCCATAGTCATTATTTCCTAAATTGCCAGATGACTATACCAAGTCTAGTGACTAATTAAGAGACTGAGACACCAATTCGCTCCTTCCTGCTTCAGGACTGGTGGAGCAGTTTCCACAAGAAGGCTATGGTAGGTGTTGAGAGGGTAGCGAGTAATGAGAGAGCCCTTGCCCTCAGCAGCTTGTGGGCCAGTAAAGTAGAAGACGCACAGGCAGATCGTTGTAAGGTACTATGACAAAGTGGCATGACAGAGTCAAACGCTAGCTGCGGGTTAACACAGTACTAAGTACCTGACATATTAGCTCATTTAATTTCTGTGTTAATCATGTGTGGTGCCACAGTAATGAACCTTACGTGTTACCATTTTGTCTTTTTTAGTCACTTTGCAGGGAATTCATTCTTAAACTAGAGAACCACACGATTTTGTAATTCATGTTGCTTTCTTGGAGAGCCGTTGAAAAACTGTTATAGCCTTTTCCTTATGCAGTGTAAGAGGTGGGGAAAGGACAGCGCTAAGGTAAAGACATTAGTTACTGGACCTGAGGATACAAGTTTTGAGTCTTTCCAGGGAGACAATTAAATGCGAGGACCTAGCTTTTTAACATGTAAAAGAAGTCAGACTCTCTCTTTGGTATAAAATTTTGTCTCATAAGCCTCCCCATCTCCCTCTTCTTATAATAAGTTAATTCTGTCTTTTTCTAAATAATTTTCTGTGTAGAAAATTTGGCAAAGTACAGCAAAGTCAAGTGAAAAAAGATATTTTTCATTACTCCCACCATCTCGAGATGACCAACATTAGCATTGTGGTAATATTCTTTCCCACAATGTCTTTTTGCATTGTAGTGGTCATACTGCAAAGTCTTTTTCCTTTGAAGTACTTTCCAATGAGATCACAAACTCTCTATGAGCATTATTTATTAATGGTTGTAAAATATGCTGCTTTTCCTTTATTGTGAGATATTTATAGTTTTTTCATTCCTTTGTCAACAAATATTTATTGAGTGCCTATATACCAGTATTTTGATTTTCCAACGTTTTAAGTAACTGTGCCATCACCATCTTTGTGCATGAAGCTTTTTTTCTGTTACCTGATTTTTTTCTTTCATGGTGGGATAACTGGGCCAAAAGATAGAAACATTTTTAAAACTCTAGATAAGAAATGACCATTTTGTTTTTCCTGAAGGGGTGTCCTGATTTCCAGCCAGACTTTTTGTGAGTAATGCAAAAGCCCATCTTACTGCTGCTCCTCAGCACTCCCCATCTCTTCCTTGATGGGCCATTTGCCTCATTAGTCAGTGCCTGGTGTCACCATTGCATACTATGCTTCCCCCACAGGTGGTGTGGGCGTTATGTGCCCTCTGACAGAACAAGGCAAGCAGTTGGCTATTCAAGTGTCCAACATCCTGGGCATGGACTTCTGTGGCATTGATCTCCTCATCATGGATGATGGCTCCTTTGTGGTGTGTGAGGCAAATGCCAATGTTGGTTTCCTTGCCTTTGACCAGGCATGCAACTTAGATGTAGGCGGGATCATTGCAGACTACACCATGTCCTTGCTGCCTGATAGGCAGGTTGGGAAGATGGCCATCCTCCCAGGACTGTCTAGTCCCAGGGAAAAGAAAGAGCCAGATGGCTGTGCTCCAGCTCAGGGAGTTGCAGAGAGTGTCTACACCACCAACAGCGGATCTACCTCTAGTGAGAGTGAGCCTGAACTGGGAGAGATCCGGGATTCCTCAGCAAGCACAGTGGGGTCTCCTCCCCCCCTGCTGTCTGAATCCGGCTACAACATTAATAACAGGATTGCTTCAGAATTAAAACTTAAGTGAATTCCTGCTTTTGGGCAGCATTTAAACCAAATTCTACTGCTTCCCTAGTAGTTGTGAGTGAATAAAATCTGGACTAAAGTGATTTCATTTGCACAGAAACTAGAAATCCCGTCTGGGCACTCAGCATTCTTCCTGACAACGATTTGAGCAAATGGCCTAACTTTGTGGTTTTCACAAAAACTAATATCAAACACTCACCAAGAACAACATCCCAACGGGTCACTTTGAGACCCATGTCTGCCACAAGCACTGGGGAATTACGACTGACTTGAAAGTGCTGATTCTGTGCTGTGGCTTCTGGCTTTTAGCAGCAGAGCCCATGAACTCAGAACGGCTCCTGGAAGTACTGTGTTCAAGAGCAACCACCCAACAGAGGCATGTGCTGAGAGGTGGAATGTGATTGCAATTATGTGCTCTTCACTAAGTGTGTGTGCATGTGTGTGTGAGAGAGAGATGCTTGGAGAATACACAGTTCAAACACTACTAGAGGATCAATCTCTGCTCCCCATCAATCACCATCTTGGCCATATTTCTCTGACACTCAGGATATGGTGTTTTAGGGAGCTTCCTCATGAGCATTTTCAATGAGGTACTTTGTAGAAAGTAAAACTGAACATTCTTGACTCCACTGGTTAGCAAGTGTCCTGCACTGTAACTGGGACTTTCTACAAATTGCTTTGCCACTATGAATTTATAGACCCTGCTTCAACTCATGGCAGCCCCAGCAGCCTATTGCACCTCTGCGGCCTTTGGCCTTAGCTGGAAATGTACTTCAGTGAGCTCTGGCCACACACTTGATTTCTTATACGTGCACTAGAATTGAACACCATGACTTTCCTTTCAGTGGACCCTCTTCTCTTGTCATCCAGAAGCCAGTGGGTTTTTGTCACAGCTTCTAGAAGATAATCAGCTTCCCCAGTCCCCCACTAAAACATTGTGTACTGCTTAGCTGTAGGAGGTTTCCCTCTATGAGTTAATGTGGGCCTTTTGGGTAGATAACAGCCATTGGAAACGCTCCAGTCTCCTTAACATGCTAGTGTTTTCCAGGTTCCAGAGATCAGTCCCTACCCACTTTACCAAATTGGGGAGACTCAGATGTCAGGATTACTCATTGTACATGTGACAGGTGGGGTTGGGAGGCTGGATAATGTAGATATGACACCAAGGAGCTGATGATCCTTCTCTTGAGGTAAATCATGGAGATGGAGTTTTCAATTTCTGCTTATAGGAAGTATGACAAAAATGAGCAAGGCTACCTTTTAACCAAATACACTAAAACATGTGCACTCAGTTACCATAATCTGAGTCATTTCCTTGGGGGACCATCCTCTTGAGCTATGATGTTGCATGTGCCAAGAATGCATAGAATTCCTCTTTGGAATTATCTCTGAAGCCATGCAAGGAAAGAGGCCTGACAGCCTTATAGCTGTCACACCTCTCCAGAGGTGGTTCCAAGCACTGTCACCCATTTTATGTGTTGGACTTACCTTCTAATGCTCTTTGGCTATTAAAAAAAAAGTCATTGCTCAAAAATAGAGGTCTTCTCTTAAAGGACAAACACCAACACTGAGGAAGTTTACAACTGGACAGTTTCCAAGGAGGGCTCTAGAAATGTTCTGACTAAGGTTTACTGGATTAAACACACGTCTTCCCAAGGTGACTAGTTTGAAGGCAACAACCCAATGTGGGTGTATAAATTCCTGTATACTTACTCTGCTATAAATGTAAAATGTATATAAAGTCAAACTCCTACATTTTGTCACAGCACATTTAAATAGAAATTGGCTTTTAAAATATGGTGGCTAAAATCAGATCTCACCAAGTAACAGTTGTACAAGTGAGAAATGTTCGGCGCCATGTAATGGAGATGTCCACACTACATAGTAGTAGTTTAAATGCAGTCCAACATAGGGTGCATGCCACTAAAATTAACTCTAATAATGTCTTGTACAGTTGAAAATGACAATACTTCACTTTTACATAGGTTAAGACATGTACCTTTATCGCTCAGGGTGGGTCTAGTTGAAGGATAGTTCTAAGTCTGTTCTTAACTAGAGTTGGCCAGATGCTTTCTGCATAAACATCTGAACCAAGTGATGACCTGGAAGCTGCATTCACTCATTCCTGCTGTTTAGTGTAAGCCCCACCTCCCTACTTTATCTAAAAGGATGCTATCAGCCTCCCTTCTGAGCAGAGCAGCTAGAGGGTGCTTCCAGGTTTGTCAGAAGGGGCCCATTTTCCAGCTGCAAGTGGCATCTGTAGTCACTGGCATCACTGCTTGGAACTTAGCCCTGTCTAGAAGCAGAGAAAGCCAGACCACAGCTGGATCATAGCCCTGCTCCAGGATCTCCCATACTGGCTGTGGGCCCTGTGAGCCTCAGCCAGGCAGCCGGGCCACACTTGTCAGCTGCCCACAAGGCCCGTTGGAAGGGACATGGGGCACAGAGCCAGATCCTGGTTCTGGCTCTCCCCTCCAATCACTGACTGACCTTGTACAATAGGTGGACCCCATGACTCCATTTCCCACTCTTTTGATAGGGAGATGCCTGTTACATTTACCTCTTGGGGGTGTTTGGGGTTAAAGTGAGTTAATGAGTATGCATTATATGGGAGGTGGTGAAGAACACCTCCCACACCTGGTTTTATGATGGTTGTCACTCCTCCTCTGTGGGAGTTAAGAAAGGAAGAAAAAGGCCATGAATTCTTGGTATAAGCACACTGAACAGTGGTAGGGGACCTGAAAAAGGATGCAGCTTCCCAGAGGCCTTACAACCTGAAAGGAGTAAGGCTCTTGGTGTATTCAAACAGCCTTCTGGATGTATTGCATATAATCTGAAACTCTTGACTCTCGTATATCAACTAAGTCTTCCTTATGTAACATAAATTGTAGTGTATGTATATAATTTTCCCATTATCTGGTAGTAGCATCTTGAAACTGGTCAAAACTTGAATGCCAATAGCTCAGTCACTCAGAATATATATGATTCTGCACTTGGGAAAATGTATTCATGCTATCTGTCTGATTGATGATGGATATGGGGTTGCCAGAATGTGGATTTGGGACGTCAGGTCTTTAGGATCTTATATGCAATATAAGTTGATCATTAGCTATTACTGTCACATTTGCAGACTCAGTGCCCCCAGTTAAGAAGGAATTCCCTGACAACAGGATGGGGAGAGGAGGCAAAGGAAGAGAAAGGCCTGGGATAATTTTGTGACATTTCAGTTGGAGAAATAAGAAACTGGGATCATTTGGAATTCTACTGGGAAGGAAGAAAAAAATGGCTCTCCAGAGGGCTGTTTTAATGAAAGAATTAAGAACATGTATTAATTAGAAGTAGGTTGAAATTATTCTGTATAGAGAAAATGAGATGCGAGGATTCTCTTCCACCCTGGTGGAAGTGGGAGAGACATGCCTCATCCCTCCTTTAAGTCTTGATGAATGCTATTCTTAGGATCACTCTGAATGTACATCAGGGAAAGACTGCAGCAGTTAGCTGGGGGTTCCAGGACCACAGACCCTCCCAGCAGTTAATGACCAAAATACCATGTGTAGGGAAGTCTAAAGCCACAGCTGTCTGAGGTAAGTTAAGGAGCCATGTCAGAAAGTGAATCTAAAGTCAGTAATAATTTCACTTTATTTCATAATAATTTTCAGCTTAATAATCTTCTCTGTACCTGGAAGGTGAGGCTCCTATTGCCAAGCTATGCAGATGTTTTGGGAAGAGCTCTGACAACAGCTAACAACAGTCCCTGAAGTTAGTGTTCTTAGATCTGCTGTTGTAGCCTTAAAGACATCCTGGTGCAGTTTTTGACTGCCTCTGAGACTCAAGATCAGATCACAGCTTTAAAATGTTTTTACCTGGAAGACCACTCATCTCAGGAATATATTGTTTTAATTCTTTCTTGAAACTGTTATGTTTTCATTCCAAGTCTACTGCTAGACTCTGCAGCACTCCCTTCTAAAACTCAAACAACTGAGTACAAAAACTTTGTTCTTTCAAGCCTTTCATTTCTTCCCCCCTGTGTGCTTCCTGAACCAACACTGGCACTGTTCTGGGCCCTCTGCTGGCACCTCATCCCTTTTAACTTTAAGTAGTCTCACTCTGGCACATCATGCTCAGTGGGGCTCTGAGGCAACACCAAGAAAGTCACCTATCAAGCCATGTTTGAGCCGCAGGAATAGCAGCACTTGGGAGACCAGTCCCCTGATGTATAGGTGGGGATCTGAAACTCAGAGGCCAAGATCGCCTAGCTCGTCAGCAGCAAGGCTGGGACCCAGGTGATCTGATTTCCTGTCCAGTGTGGTGTTTATTCTTCCACAGTGTCTGGCACTTGCTGCCGTCTGGACCCACCCTTGGCCTATTCGTTTCCCTACTCCTGAGCCTATGCTCTGGATCAACACAGTGACAATGTGCTAGCAATGAAGGATTCAGTTCCTGGATGGCTTCTAGCTGAGAGGCCCAAAGGCGTATGTGAGATTTCCATGGTGCAGGCTGGGTCATGGCCTGTGCCTTTAGACCAGCCAGGACCATTTGGCCCCACCTCATACCATCAGCGATGGGATATGAGGGAGAAGGCCCTGCCAAACTGACTGAAGCCTTCCCTGGCCCCAGTTTGGCCAGTGTTCCCTCACAGCAGAATGTCTTGGAATTCGTGGAGGCCTCTGTGGGCCTCTGCAGAAGCCAAGGGTTTGAAGGTCCCGAACTCTCACAGGCACCCCGTGGGAGAATCCTGATTGATACATACCCTCCAGTCGCCACAAGTCAGAAGTCTCCTCCCACTCCAGTTCCAGTGCATCTCCCTTGCAGCCAGCCGCCAGGTGCAGATTCTTCCCTGTTGTCACCCATAGGTCAGCTGAGGACCCCCTGCCCCTTGAGATGCAGACAAGTCAGAAAGCTGGGCCTTTGGATCTCTGTGATTTCTAAGGGACCTAATTCTGGTGTCACTGCTGACTCCAGTCTTCACTACCTCATTTCATTGTTGTCTCATCCCCACACTGCATCAGCTGAGTCAAGAAGCACAGTTCTCTCCCCAAAATTCAGATGAGTCAGTGTGTGTGTGTATGTGTGGGCACATGCACACCCATGTGCCTGTGTATTTCAGTGATGTGAGAAAATGGCATTGCAGCAGCGCAGACATGGCACCCCCATTCATAAAATGTTCTGACACATTACAGAAGGATCCACACCTTCCACTCCACGTGGTACCTGTCTCCTTGGGACGAACCGAATCCATTTATGCTCTCTTGTACAGCAGTACAGGCATTCCTTTCCTTAATTTGAATCCTGCCAACTCCCTTACCTTCAAGATTTCACCTACCATGGGTGGCTTATTAAGGGCATTGTCCTAAACAAAGGTGGCTCCCTCCTCAAGGGGAGCCCATGACATCTCTTCAGGTGATAGGTTTTTCATCCCACTACACTAGCCAGGCATCACAACCATCACACCACTCACTAGCTGTCAGGGTTGTCATGCTTCATGGAAGGCAGCAGGGACAATGGTGCCAATTTGATGTAGCCCCCACCCAAATCCTGACTCCATAACTTACAGCTGTGTGACCTCAGGAAAGTCCCTTAATCTTGCTAAACCTTCACTTCATCACCTAGAATGTGATGAATACAATCTTGAACGTGAAACACTTAACCATGGGCCTGGCTTTCAGCAGGTTCCTTTCCTCTCACTTCCTCCACTGTCAGCAGTCACAACAGCTCCCTCCCACCACGGTGGCTCAGGGCCAAGGGATAAAAGCCAGCAGACAGCAGCTTTACAGCTGGGGAAAAGAAAAGATGTTGGGGAGAGCTGGCGGCTGCTCAAGCAGGCTGTGGTTTAGGCTTAATGATTGGAAGTTCTCATCCGTCCTTGAGACATGATGCTATGGTGTAAGATTCAGGGGTGTACTGGGCTTAGAAGAATCATGGAGGAAAGGCTGCCTCAGACAACTG
This sequence comes from Manis javanica, assembly GCF_040802235.1. Lineage (NCBI taxonomy): Eukaryota > Metazoa > Chordata > Mammalia > Pholidota > Manidae > Manis > Manis javanica. The sequence continues at coordinate 32,869,557 of NC_133159.1, forward strand.
GGAGACTGGAAAGCTGATGAGCAGCCTGACCTTGGATGATTTAGCACCTGGTTTCTTTGGCTCTTCCTGTATTAGGTCTGCTGCCTTTGCATCAAATGGAAAGAGGAGGTGCCAGAGACTTGAATGAAATCTGTCAAACAGACAAGGTGAGGGGAGTGCAGAAGGCCAGGGGCTGGGAAGGGAACTCTGATGACCCAGCAGCACCATCTGGACTGGGCAGGGGTGACAGCCCTGAGAGCAGATGGAACTAGCCAACAAAGTGGCTAAAATTCTGCCCTGGACCTGTCCTGAGTGGGACTCCCAGAATCTCCTATGTAGAAGGAATGCTGCTACCCTGTAAGGGGAGAGCTGGGGCTCTCAATCACTCTGCAGGACTAATAAAGGTCTTTGTGAAGGCAGGACTGGGCAGGTGGCTGGTTTGTTTAGTCCCACCCTGAGGTCCCCAGAGCACCAGTGGTGTGCAGACTGTTCAATTTTCAGGAATTTTGTGAGCTGGTTGTTAAACACAGCCATCATTAAAAATTAAATTACATAAACCTACAGTTAAATAAAGTATATTAGAGACATAGGTAATAAATACTAAAAACTTATCACTTCCGAATAATTTTACTACATTTGTATCACATGTGCTCTCGAGGTTATGGACACTTACCGCGTTTGTGCAGCAGACATGCTGTATAACGGTGCATGCACTACTGCACATCTCCTGACTCCACCATTCAGCGACATCACGTTGGTAACTTGACATCAGCCACGGTGGGAACAGCTACCCCACGGAGATGAGCAGACACTACATACCAAGTTTTCCCCCTGGAGAGCTGGTTGTGTTACGGAAAATACTGGAAAACCTGGACTGGATCACTGACGGAAGAACCAAGTGGCACTCGGAGGTCTTGGAGTGTTGAGGTTTTATTTCACACCGGCGGGCTCAGACGGGAGTAATCTCCCAAGGTCTGAGCCCTGAGCACAAGCAAGGGGAGCAATTTATATTTATTTTGATATGTGGCATTTTGGCGTGCACAGGGCACAAGAGGAGCCTGGAGGAGGGAGCTGGGAGGGCTTTGCCAACTGGAGGGAAAAAGCGGTTTGCTGACCTTGACAGCTGTGTTGAGTATTTTCCTTATCAGTTGTTCTCAGCACACCACTTCCATTGGGTGGCCGGAGAAAGAAATTGGTACAGGTACACATTAAAACATCTGAGTTCCAGGAGGTGTGTTTTTCAGAAGCAAGCATTGCAGAACCGACTTGAAGAAAGACACTTGAAAATACTGCTTCCCCACTGGTTTTGTCTAGCCTCTGTTCTCACACCCGGGAAATCCTGTTTTGTTTGTTCCTAAACTTCCAGAGTGATTTGTGAGGTCCTGGCTCACTGTTGGCGGTACTTCAGCGAAGTTCCCGCCAGGAAAGTGAATTGTAGTTTCTAATTGGCAAACTGAAAATGTGCTGTAAGGAATACATCTTAACTAGGCACCCAAAGAGCTCATTTGCAAGCGGTTTCTCCAGCAATAACAATGTTAACTGCTCCAACAGAGAAGAACTCATTTATATGTGATTGTTTTGCTGTCTTTGCTTTTTATTAAAATGATTACTGCGGAGTGGAATGCTTCATTTCCCTTTGTCCCCAAAACTCTGTGCTTTTTGGTTCTTTTTAAGGAAGAATCATGTGCTGCATGTATATTTTATTATTTTCATATCATAAATCGAGAAAAAAGCTTCATAGAGATTTCATCCTATTCACTTACACACCAGCTGCATTCTGAAACCCCATAATTTTCCTTTCAAGCACAGAGTTTCATCTGAATTGTAATGTGGCCAACTCTCAGCTGTCAAGATGATAGAGGGAAATACTAATATAGATGGTATGAGCTTGTCATGGGCTCGCTCAGCATGCTCCCCTGGATTGACATTTGAATTAAAATTCAAACAGCAAGTGAAAACTGAAAGCCATTAGAATGGCTGTGTGAGGCAGTCAGGGCCCCAGGGGACTGAAAGAATCTGTGTACCTGCCCAAGGAACTCTGACAGTCAAGCTGAGCCTCAGACATTTCCAAAGGCTTCCTGGGAGAAACAGTGATAAGACCTTGAGGAACTGTGGTCAGCACCAGGCTTGGAACCCTTGAACTAGGCTGTTCCTCTCATGTGGAGGCAGGCAGCCTAGCCAGAGGTGAGAGTAACAGGGTTGGTGCTTGATGATGGCTGCAGGGCTCAGCTGGGTTGTACTGCTCCGTCATACCATTCATTCTGTCCTCCAACCCAACACTGGGCAATGGGACCTATATTTCTTTTATATGAAAATCCTCAAACTACACAGAAGTAGACATAATAGTTTAGTAAACTCTCCAGATTTCAAGTTACCAAGATTTTCTATTTTTACTGCATCTATCCATTTCTTTTCCTTAAGCATCTTAAAGCAAATGCCACACACCGTATCTTTTCTCCCCTGCATACTTCAGCGTGTATCTCTTTTTTAAAAGAGGACATTTCCTTACGCTTTTATGACATAAAACAAAATTAACAGTAATTCCTTGTTACCATCTAATTCCCAATCCATGCTCCAGTTCCCCCAGTTGTCTCAAAGAGAATACATTTAGCAGCATCTTAGACCAGGGTATTTGGGGGAGGAGGTACTTTGGAGAGGGTGATGATTGCTTCCCCACCATCCTGACTGTGGCTCTGGCAGAAGCCGTGTCACCAGGAGAACCACCACTGGAGGGGCACCAGTGGAGAGTTCTTTAGGCTGCTGACAGACACCTTCCCAAGCTGTTGGATCTTGGGGTTTTCTTGCCTCCAGGAATAAGCCTGTGAAATTCCCCTTCTATTTTCCAATGTCCTGTGCTCTTCTGAGATGGTCCCAGCTTCCATGCTGCTGGCACCCACCTGTGACAACACTGGTACCCACTTCACTGCTTTTCCTGCAGCTGCATCTTACAGTAGGGGAATTTTCTACATGGGGGAAGAGGCTTCTCCCCAGGATTAGCACTCTTCCACCAGCTTCAGATCTACTGTGCCCTCAGTGAATCACAGCTCTTTAGATCTCCCAAAGGGCCTTGGCTGCTTCATTTGTTAGAAAATTTTGGCTGAATGTTGCATGAGACAAATCAGAGAACATATGAGTAGCAGCATGTTGTGCCACATCTGATGGCACTCCTCTGACTAAAGGGACACAACAACTCAATGTACTTTTTGCTCAGGGACTTTCTTTTGCTACAAAGAACACGAAGACAATTGGTTAAGTGAATAAGGTTTGTATTTTATTGTCTGATAGTATCATATCAATGCTATTTTGCTGATTCCGATGATTATACTGATGAGAATATGTAAGAGTGTCCTTATTTTTAGAAAATACACATTAAATATTAGGGGGTAAAGGGACATCATGTCTGTAACCTACTTTCAAATAGTTCAGAAAATAATGGGTATCTAGAGAGAAAATGATAAGGCAAATGTAATAAAATGTTAACATTTGGGGAGTCTTAGTAAAAGGTGTATAGAAATTCTGTGTATGAATAATCTGAATAAATCTGACATTATGTCAGCCTCCTCTGTTGAGTTCACCTCTTCATTAAACATTCGGTTTGGGAGTATTTCCTAATGCTATTCTCTTCCCTAAGCCATCTCCTCCACTGCCATGGTGTTAATTAGTACCTACATGATATTGCCCAATTTATCTCTCGAACCCAGTGTTCTTTCTTAATGTCAGATTGATGTCCAGTTACCTACCATTCATCTCCCTTCATGGTCGTTGGCATCTCAAACTCACCATGCGGCAGTCTGAATTCCCATTATTATCTCTCCCCTACACATTCCTCTTGTCATGGCCTCTTCACCTGAGAGCACAAAGCCAACTGCTTGCTCGAACCAGGAAAGACCAAACCACAACTCCAGCAGTCATTTTTGGGTGCTCTCTTCCTCATCCCTCACATCCAGTTTTTTGTTTCCTATGGTGAAACATGATTTTCAAACTATGAATTTTTTTTTTCATTGAAACTATTTTTTGCCTTGTTCATTAAGATGTTCTAGGAGACCTCTAATCCTTACAAAGGTTTGCAAGCAAGGGATAATATTTATAATACATAATCCTGGTTTTATAACCTGGTCTCAATAGTAACCTTGTTCATTGCTTTTAAAACCTGCTGTTTTGCATATTTATTAGCTATTGAAACTGTATATTTGTGTGTGCATATATATTAAATAAAATATTTATCTCCACCTCATTGCCATCAATCTTGATGAGTATCAGAAAAGACATATTTTTTCTGTCAAACAAAATTTGACATGGTCTTTCATTCAAGTAATGGCTCATCATCTTTTTGAAGCACTTACTTTGCCAAGTGTTCGTTTTGTGTGACCTATTGTCCTTGGGAGATGTATTTCATAGAACCTCACTTGTGACATGTATATCTGTAGTGGGACCCACTGGTGGTAGAGCAGTTTATCACTTACCTTGGTTATCTGAGGCCCTTTGGCACAGTTCTGGTCCATTGCTATGCAGTGATAAAATGGTATATGGTATGAATGAAGAACTTCTACTCAAGGTGAATTTTTGTTAAATAAAGGGTCACAGATAATATGATATAATTTGTAACAGTCAGTATGTATTTGGGAGTAGAAAAAATTTAGCCAGGCATTTCAGGGATGATCCTTCAGCTCCACACCTGTAAATTCTGCTGAAGATGCTTAGAAAATATGTGATTACCTGTTTAGAAACATAAGAGACACTCTGTGGGAAACCCCCAGCAACATCAGAACCCCTGGTTCTCTTCAACTTGCTTATGCCTTTTTAGTTTAAGAAGCCACATTTAGCAAATATCTTTGGAATTGAGATTATGTCCTACATCACTGTATCACATATGAAAATGAAATATATTTTCATTGAAGAGTCAAAAAAATGAGGGTAAAATATAACATTTTTAGCTTTCTGAAAAAAAATTTGAGAATTATCATCAGCAAACCCTCACTGCAGGAAACACTAAGGGTTCATCAGTAATATGAGCCCATGTGGAAAGTATGAAAGCAAGAGGGAGTATGATAACTTTATAAAATAATAATTCTGACCTGAAAGTTTAAGATATATTTGAAATAAATAAATACATGTTAGCAGGAACAGTAAATTGAGTTAAAAGGTTTTAAAGACCTTGCATTGTCAGGATGAGGGTAAACATCCTGAATAACTTCAGACTCTGATAAGTTAGGAATGAATATCTTAATTTCTGAGTTATCACTAAAAGAAGAGAAACGTGGAATAGAACCTACAAACTAGCAGAGAGAGGGAGAAAATGGAATAAGAAAAAAACATAACCAACCCAAAAAAGAGGGGAAGATAGAACATGTGGGACAAATACAAAGCACAAATAAGATGTTAGATTTAAACCTGAATAATTTAGTATGCAAATAAAATGTAAATGGATAACTAAATCTTTAAAAATTACAGATATTAAAAATATCTAATTATATTATTTTTATGAGTGATATCTCTAAAAGGTAAGGATACAGATTGCTTGGAAGTAAAAGGTTGCAAGAAGAAATATCAAGTGTTTCAGAAAGGTTTTAGTTGGGAAAAGAGAAGTCTCTTCAGGCATTTGGAGTAAAGAGATTTATTTAATACAGGGAATTAGAAGCTTACACATCTTTGAAATGGCTGGGTGGAAAAGATGAGGGAGCAAAGGTCAGCGAGCTGCTTTCTCAGGAAATATGTTTTCAGGAAAGCAACACTGGGAGATTCTCAAGGAGGATTAGTGGCTGCTCCTCATCCAGTTTCCAAACTTGTGTGATTGTCCTCATTGGCTGAGCTTAATCCAGAATCATTAAAGGTAAGAAATGCTGGGAAGTATAGTTCAGAGCTTCAAAGCAGAGGTAAATGCCTTCAAAAGCAGAAGGGAACATTGATCCAATGCAAAAGGATATAGGTGCAGCCTAGTAAGACCAGGCCAAAATGCATACTGAGGTCAAAAGCATTACTAGAGAGAAAGAAAATTTCTTCATAATACAAAAAAAAAAGAAGAAGATTCAATTCACCAGGGAAATCTGAGATTTGAATTTGCACTTGCCTAATAACAAAGCCTCAAACTATATAAAGCAGAAAATGACAGACTACAAGGAAAAACACCCACAATCACATTAGGTGGAGTTTACATGCTTCTCTTTGAAATAAAAAATCAGCAAGGAAATGCAATATTGGAAAATGAACAAACTTGACTTAATGGACAAATATATTGGAGAGTGTGCCCAATAACTCCATTCTCTTCTAGCACACACAGAACATTTACAAATATTGACCATATCCTGGGCCATAAGTCACATCTCAACTAATTTCTAGAAGTCAAAACTGTATGCAGCATGTTTTATGACTGCAATAAAATTAAGTTAGAAATCAACAACAAAGAAGTAAGTCACCTTCTTTTAGAAATTAAGAATCATAATTCTAAATGACTCTGTCCAAAAAAATTAAGAAATATTTAGAACAAAATTCAGAAGAAGGAAGTTACAACATTTTCTTTTAAATTAGCTGCTGAAGAGTTGCTGATGCTCCTCTTTACCCCTCCAATCTTCATGAAATTATTTGAAAGAGCTGGTTTATATTGAGGGTTTGGGGGTGAGAATCAAGAAGGGGTTGTCCCCCCAAAAAATGAAAAAACAGCTCCGAGATGAGGAATAGAGAGTGAGAATGCAATCAAAGCAGGAAACTGGAGGGAAATATGACTGGTAGAAAAGGAAGGCTCTGGGGCTTCATAGGCATCTTGGAGATGAATAACAATGCCCGAAGTTATGGAATGGGGATTCAGAAGATTTTACCAGACTTGAAGGGGCAGTGTGGCCCATCTGACATATTTTTATTGTATGTGACTGAGTGAATTAATTTACAGTGACGAACATAAAACTCTTGGACAGGTCGTTGACTTGTATACCCTCCCTCTCTGTTGGTGTAGATCTACCCTGGAAGCAAAGTGCTAACGGGCAGGCTGCTTTGTGAGTCTGGAGAAAAAAGGATGTGCTAAATGACCAGAGTCACCAATGGGACAAGCTGACACAGCCATGGCCACATGTGGGCCATATTACAACAGTAATGAATGAGGTAATGGGGGGATCTAGGTCACAAAGTTACTAAAGTGAGACAGCTAGGATCTGAACCTAAGCATGTCTGACTCCAAGGCCTGCACTCTGTACCTTAGGTCACAGGGGCTTTTCAGAGTGTTTCTCCCCTAGACAGTATAGATGGTTCACATCTGCTTCAAATCATTGTCTAAGAAAAGAAAGACACCAGCCAGCCTACAAGGGCCTCTCACCCAATCTATTCTGGGGCTCCCTGCAAGGCCCAGGGCCTTTCTCTAGCAAAGACCTATGATTTATGTCTCCATTTTGCTATTTGTTTTCTGTATGTCTCATGTCTTTTTTATTCCTCTATTCCTCCTTTACTGCTTTCTTTTGCATTAAGTGCACCATTTTAATTTCTTTGTCGATTTTTAAACTATTTTTTAGAGTAATTTTCTTAGCAATTTTTCCAGGAGTTATAATGGACATTTGAATCACAATCTACCTCAGATCAATGCTAACTGAATTTTACTAGAATGGGAACCTTTGCTCCAGTACAGCTCTATTCTCTACCTCCTTCTCTGGCAAAGATCTATGAAACTTAAGGCACCTGGGAAGTGCCTTACAGGGAGGCTTCTAGGAAATATGATAAACTATTTGCAGTTTAATTACAATTGCCATATTAGTGTGCTGACAGGACATTACTCAAAGTTGTATGAAGTCATAATAAACCAAGCGCAAAGGTCATGACAAACAGCAACAGTTTTACTGATTTCTAAGCCTAAAGCTCTACATATCCTCACTTACACTGTGTGAGAATAAAAACACAGCTCTGTGTGCAGCCCCTGGGGGAAGAGAGTAGGAACTTGAGCCATTCAGTACCTTAGAGCAGCTGTGCGCAGCTGGGATATCAGACATTCAATAGCCTCTTGAATAGCCTCTGATGCAGAGCTCATGGGTCACTAATTAACCGGGTGAGCATCTTCAGCTTTGATGAGACTTAGTAAATTTTGAATGGTGCTTTGTTCACAGACACTGAGTTGTCTTTCTTTGGCTAGATTTAAGGCTCTCGTGGCATATTCTTGTGTCTGAAATAGAATTGCAGTGACAAAAGGAAGGTGTCACAGGAAAGCGTTACACTGGGAAGCCCCAGCGAACCCATCAGCTGCTCACATCAGCCCCTGAACTCTTGCTGGAAACTTGTAAACATACTGGGCCCTTACAGCTAGTCACATGTGTGCTGAGTGGGGCAAGGGGGACCAGAAAAACCTACCTGGTTTGAAAAACTAAGTACACCTATTTTAGCAAAGTGAGTTCTCTGTGTGATCTTAATTGGGGCCTTCTGAACCATCATTGGGAGTCTGAGAGGTGAGAGGTGCCCTAAGTCAATGGCCATCCTGAGGGCCTGTGGCCTAGAGTTTTGACTCAGAAAAAGGCTTTACAAGACATCTTGGGATAGACCCTGGTGCACTTCTCCTCCCTTCTCTCCTCCCTCCCTCCCTTCCTTTCAAAAAGTATTGGTTGAATGATTACTATGTTCCACGTACTGTGACTACAGGCCAATGTTCCTACCCTCATGGAACTTACAGTACAGAAGGGGAGACAGACAATAAGCAAGACAAATAAATAAAGCGTGATAGACAGTATCTTAAAGAGTGTTACATGCTGTGGACAAAAATAAAGCAGGAAAGGGAGATAGGAAGCATCAGTGTGTGGTGGGGTTTTGTAGTTTTAGGTGGGGGGCCAGGAAAAGCTTCACTGAAAAGAAGACAGCTGAATAAAGACTGGAAGGAATTGAGGTGCCAGTCTTGAGTGGGTAGGTGTGTCAGTTTTCTCTAAGGACCTTTATAGATCGAACACCCTTAGCACACCTTGAGGCAATGACTTCCTTGAATACACAGTAGAGAAATGGACCCTGAATTGTAGGAAAAAGTAGGATGTGCAAACCTGAAAATTCAATGGAAATGTCTCCCTGTTCCTTAACCACTTTTCCACTATCCCAGGTAGGGTTAGTGTCCCTCCTGCATCCCACGGGGCCCAGGGTTTGCTATCACACTACTGTAAACCACTGACTGTGAGCATCTCTAGGCCCTGTATACAGCAGGTGCTTAGTAAAGTTTGCTGAAGAAAGAAAGGGAGGAAGAAGGGGAAGGGAATTCTACATATTCCACATCATCCACACAGAAAGACCTCCTCCAGCCAGCCCTCCCCCATCCCTCCTTCCTGTGTTATTTTTCTGTGTAGTGCTTTTTTGCTATCTGAAATTATATTATGCATTTATATGTAAGTTTATTGTGACTTCCCCTCCTCCAAAAACCGTGAAGTCCCATGGAGACAGACACCTTATCTGGTGGTTCACTATTGTATCCCCAGTCCTGAAAATAGAGTCTTGTTAATGGCAGATGCTCAATAAATACTTGAATGAATGAGTCAATCAGTTAATCAGTAAATAAACCTGAGATTTGCCACTTACTATCTGCAAGATATTGGGTAATTAATAGAGCCTCTCTGTGCCTCAGTTTCTGTATCTATAAAGTGGTAGTAATGACACACCTACTTCATAAGGGTGATATGAGAATTAAATATGACAACTTAGGTTAAGTACTTAGACTAGTGACTGGCATGTAATAAGCACTCAAAAACAATTACCTTTTTATTATTTCATGGCAACCCATTTCTGCCTAGATCCCTCCAGCAATAGAGAACTCACTGAGTGTAGTTAGAGCTACTACCCCATTCCTCCAAGAACTCCCCAGAGCCCTCCTGCCCTGCAGGCTTCCTGGCATGGCCCAGTCTCAGTTTACCTATGCAACCCTAGTAAGGGCCCCTTGGAGGAAGAAGACAATCCAGTTTCCATTATGCAAACTGGACTCAATGAATGAGAAATGTCATGAGCATCTGAACTTTTTCAGAGTGAGGGCTTACTTTAAGGGCAAAAGCTCATAGAATTGGGCAAAAGACAGCAGACTTCAACGAGAGGAATTTTCTGCCTCTATTTTAGACATGCTGCTTTTCTAAGGAAACTTGCCTTTGAAGAATTCATCATCAGGTAGTAAAGCATGACCAGGGTCTTCAGAACAAAGATAGTTTTTTGGGGGGATTTGTCAGATGTCAATTCTCGAATCTTCAAGATTGAAGTCAGGATCCGAATGGCTTCCGCTTCCTGTGCTTCATCTACAAAGGGAGGAAAGAAGAAACAGGCCCTCGGGGCAGCTGAGCCTACTCCCAGGGATAAGCACTGAGCTGTTTGAACACTGGGCCTTCTGGGGGCACTAGTGAGGCCCACAGCCCACAGCAAGTTCTTCACCTGGAGGACTGCGGCCACGTGCACAGCATGTCATTATCAGGGAAACCTTAAACATGCTCACTCCCACAGGTCTCAAGGTTGCTAAGATTTCTCTCTTTCGGAGTCCTAAACTCCAGGTCTCTCAGGTCCCAAATACAGAGAACTTGTCACAGCAGGATTCCTTGAGTCTAACTCAGCTCCCTCCAGAGCAAGAAGAGGGAGCTGGGGTTTCTTGCACCTGCAAGCAGTTTAACTCTTCTTTCCCAAACCACAAAGATACTTCAGCCGTAGTCTTTCTGCTTCCTCCACATGAGTCTCTTTACTATTTCTCCCAACAAGTTTTTGTCCTTTAGTTAACTTTAGTTACCTTTTATTCACTTATTCTGAGTTTTTTTGGGCCAGAAACTTAAAAGCACTTTTCAAGTATTAAGCTTAGAGAAAAAGACAGAAAGGACATATACCATAATGTTAAGGTTGGCTATCTTTGGATTTCTGTGATTTCTAAGTCTTCTGCTCTGATGAACCACTTTTATAATGAGAGAAAATTCAGTGAAGTTATTAATTTATTAAAAGCTTAACTCAAAACCTCCCCTCCAAGAAGGCTCCCTCTTCAACACCATCCAACTATCCTCACTCTTCACTGTGGGACTCATCCTGTGATAGAATTTGTAGAAATTTTCTATTGTTATTTCACATAGGTTCTGTCTCACCAACTATGCTGTAGGCCTATTTTGAACATAGAGCCTCTGTCCCTATAACCGCAGAGGGAGTGATGCTGTCCAGTGCTACTCAACCCTCAGCCCTGCCCTGAGGGCTCTCCACCCAGTAAGGGAGGAGGCTAAGCCACCAGGACAGATGAGCAGTGCAACCTCTGCACAGTCTTTGGCTCAGGTGCCCAGAGGGATAGCCTGCAAGAAACTGATGCTCTGCATAAATCACAGGGGGCTCTGGTGGGTCTTTTTTCCTCCAAATCTGTCCCTTATTAACCCCCTGAAAGGCTGTGTGTGATGCTATGGGTCTGAAGGCTTCCCAACACTGGTAAAATCTCTTTGATCCCCTGTCTCGGTTTCCCCATCAGCAAAATGGGGAAGATGGCACTGATATGCTCTCCTATAGGACAGTGGCTCTCCCTCTTAGGGGCAAGGCCTGTGGACTGGGGTGCATGAAGTCCCTGCTCTGCTTTCCAGGGAGGACAGCCTCTTACCCAAGCCAGTGTTGGTCTCAAACTGTTCGCCCAGTAAATCTATCTGTTGGATGTGAGCCTGTGAGAGGACTTGGTGGTGATTGTCCAAATATTTATTCCAGATCTCAGAGACCTATTGGGAAAGGAGACGGCAATCAGACAAGCAGGTGAGACCCTGGCCATTGGACCAGCCAGTTGAGAGGGCAGCACCTCTGGCCAGATTTCCTGACGATCTGCAGACTCCCTCTCTCATTGTGCCTGGAGGCAGAGGGAGCCTTAGGAGCCCAAACAGGCCAGGCCACAGTGTGTGTGACAAGTGTTGGGCTGAAAAGGGCATGTGGCAGGCTGATTTGGGGACAGCCCTGATAAGCAGTGTTTACCATTTGTTGAGCACATACAACTAAACTTTTACATCCTCACAACATCCCAACTGAGATCATATTCTTAGTATTCCCATTTTATATATAAACAAACAGAGGCTCAGAGAAGTTACGATCACACTTGCTTTTCAGCAAGAGGGATGTGGCATAGCCAGGATTTGAATTCAAGGCTGTTCAACTGTAAAGCTCATTTCTTTTCAGCTATGGTGCCTCTTCCTCAGAGGTGGGTGTAAGGCACGAATAAACAGTCAAAGCATGAGAGCCTATTCTGTATCACACACAGGAACGGTTGCTTGCTAAGTAAGGTGTTAGTGTATAAACATAACCAATATTTTAATATATTGGGAACAGTTTAAAATCTTTCACATGTAAAGATGGAAATTTTAAAGTACTCTCATATTCTTTGATCCCTTCACAGGACATTTTGGCAATAAATTTCCCTTAAAAATCTCATCTTCTCCTCTATCACACACCTTAATATGCCTATGTGAGCTTGCTCCTATGATATGACAGAGCATATGGCAGTTTGTTTGGAGGGGTTTGGTTCTTATTGACCCATCATTTATTATTTGTTAATTGCCCTATGGATGCTGAGGTCTAGTCTATTTTGGTAGTAGAGAAATAAGAAGGAAGAAAAGTGGAACATATCACATATCAAGCTTTGTGACTTTGGGCAAATCACTTCATCTATCTGTGCCTCAAATTTCTCATGAATGGTCTGACACCAATTATAAGACAAAGCCTAAGTATCAAGGCTCAGCTCCCACATTCCCCAGCTGACCTTGGTGTACAACGTGTCTGCCAGGTCCAGCTTTTTAAGGCCATAGAATATGTTAGCCAGGTGAAAGTAGCCTCCTGAGGTCCTGATGTCCTCTGTTCCAAATGCACAACTGGCAAAATAAATCTATAGAAGGAAGAAGGAGTGTGCTTGAGTTCTTCTGATATAATTAGTTGTAAGAAACACATATTTGGTCATTCATATGACCCAATATATATTTCCCAGGTACATTTGGTCTTTATCCACAGTTCCTGAAAACACTGCAGTCTTAAAGGTGAAACAGGTATTTTGTCATGTTAATGAGAGATTTTTGGAGCCCCACCCAAGGGCAGGGGCTGGAGGCTGAATCAGCCAGTGGCCAATGATTTAGTCAGTCATGACTATGCAATTAAACTCTCACAAAAACCCCAGAGAAGAGCTTATTTTTTTCTCTCTGCTCTGCCTCATCTCTGTTGGGTCCTGCTTCTTGGTCAGAGAGAGCTTCTATGCTTGAGGAACCAGAATGCCTCCATGTGCCACCCAGCCAGGTCCCAAGCTCCATGAGGATAGAAGCCCCTTTATTTGGGACCTTGCCCTGTGTCTCTCTTCATCTGGCTGTTAATTTGTATCCTTTATGGTATTCTTTATTAAACTGGTAAACATAAGTGTTTTCCTGAGTTCTGCAAGCCTCTCTAGCAAATTAATCGAACCTTAGAGGGAGGTCATGGGAACCTCCAATCTATGGCGGGTAGATCAGAAGCACAGGGAACTGCTGGGGCTTGTGGCTGGCATCTGGAGTTGGGGTTGGAAAGCAGTCTTGTAGGATGAGAGCCCTTAACCTGGGAGTTTGGTGCTGTCTTGGGGCAGACAGTGTCAGAATAGAGTTGAGCTCTTAGATCCCCTGCTGGTGTTCAAGAATTGCTTGGTGTAAGTATGTGTGGGAAGACCCCCTCCTACATACTTACACACAGTGGAATCGGGTTCAGGTATCCAAATGGAGTTGCGCTACTATTACTACTGTGTATAATACTGTTACTGTTATACATATATGGAGGGGAAAAATACACCATTGCATTTGGTGTTGGATGAGTGGGAATCACAGTTCTCTTTGCCTGATTAAAAAATGGGCAAAGGATCTAAGAAGACATGTCTCCAAAAAGACAAAGGCTAATAAGCACATGAAATTATGCTAAACATTATTAATCATAATGCAAAATAAACCACGATGAGATACCACTTCATACACATTGGAATAGCTCTGATCAAAAAGGCAGAAAATAACAAATAGTGGCAAGGCTGTAGAGAAAATGGAACCCTCTACATTGCTGGTGGGAATATAAAATGATGCAGCCTCTGTGGAAAACAGTTTGGCAGTTCTCAAAATATTAAACAGAGTTACTGTATGATCTTGCAATCATTCTTAGGCATATACCCAAGAGAAATGAAAACATGTGTCCACACAAAGACTGTACACAAATGTTCACAGCAGTTTTACTCATAATAGCCACAAAGTGGAACAACCCCAGCGTCCATCAACTGATGAATGGCTAAACAAATACCCAGATGAAGGAATACTACTCAGCAATAAAAGGAATGAAGTATTGTTACACACAACAACATGTATGAATCTCAAAATAATTATGTTAAGTGAAAGAAGTTATATAAAAATACCATAAATCATTCCATTTATATTAAATGTCCAGAAAAGGCAGATCTACAAAGGTGGAAAGTGGTTGCCTGGGGCTGGGGGTGGAATGAGAAATGACTGCAAATGGATATGAGGGATCTCTTTGATTGGGGGAAATGTTCTAAAACTGGATTGTTTTAGCTGATGGTTGCAAAGCTCTGTAAGTTTACCAAAAGTCGTTGAATTGTACCTTAACGTGGGTAGAATTTATGGTATGTATCATAAAGCTATGGTTGTTTTAAGCTTGGCTTAATCTGAGCTTGTTATTTCTTAAATGTGTGCCCCAACTTAGGATAGAATGTGCCTCTGCTTAATTTGTCAGAGGTGTAGAGTAGGAAGAGAGGAAACACTAAATGAAGAAGTGTATTAGTCTCCTAGGTGGAAACAGTGGCACCATCAAAATTATTTCATGACCGTTTACTGAAAGGATTATTTACAGAGACATGGACAGGTTATGGAACCAACAAAAGCTAGTGGATTATCAACAGCAAGAAAACTACTGCCATCTGGACTCTGAAAAAGCCAAGGGAGAAAGTAGAGTTCCCAGGGCCCAGCAACAGCTTGAGATATGGAAGAAGGGTACCCGACAGGAGCGTGGCCATGCAGGAACACTGCCCCTGTCAGCAGTGGGCTGGGGAGCAGACAGGCAGCAGAGAGAGTAAACACACCCCAACCTCTCTCCCCTAGTAACCTCCACTCCCCTGCTATGTCTCCCACTCTCCAAACCTAACAGAAGCCAGAGAGTAATGGAGTCCAGGTTGTGCAGTCCACAGAGGCCAGCCTTCAGGGTGGAGCAGGGCAGAGAGGGGATTCTGGGCCAGGGCATATGGAGACTAACCCATGCAAGAATGTCTCCCGTGGACAGATGGGTGCTGCGCAGGGGCAGGTAAGCAGAGGGAGGGTTGCCCAGTGGAGAGGCTGAGGAGAGAACCAACCCCAAGAAGATGCTGTGTGACCCTAACCTCATCCAGATTTCAGGCTCAGAACTCTTCCCTTTGGCAATATTGCCCAATACTGAAATTCTAATAGAAACCTCTTAGATTTTAGAAGAACAGCTCAATCACCACGCTCATCATCATCTTATCTAACATTTGTAGAGAGTCTTATAGTTGGGCAAGCACTTTTTTATACCTCCAGCTCTTTAAATTGAATAACCACTCTCCAAAGCAGAGACGTTGTTGGTTTTTATATAAATAATAGCCAAAGAGCTGCACAAATAATATTGTCCTATTATTAATCTCTGTGGTGATCTAATGAGGCAGAGACTATTTTATGATTTCTGTCTTACAGGTGATGAATGTGGTTAAATAATTTGTTTAGGACCATGTGGCTGGTGAAACAACAGAGCTGAGACTAGAAGTAAAGCCCTTCTCTTAGCCAGTATGCTGTTCTGCCTCCCTTTGTTATCCTCAGAGCAACTGGGCTTGGAGAAGTGATGTATCCTGGCCAAGGCTGCACAGCCAGGAACTGGAAAGGCCTGAACAGGTCACTGGAATTGTGTTCTTGCTAATATCCCACTAAACAATCAGTTTGTAAATAGAACATTTTAAAGTGATGTTCAGTAAAACAAACAAACAAAAACCAACAAAACTAAATAGAGCTGTTCTCAGAAACATTCAGATAATTTAGCTTGTTTACATCATTGGCCAGATGATAACGGGCTTCATCGTAGTTTTCCTTAGCCATGTAGAGAAGTCCCAGGTTCCGATGCAGTAAAGAGTGGGTAGCGTAACTACATTCAGTTGATTTGAGGACTGTCCACTGGGCTTGGGAAAGATACTCCTCAGCCTGCACGATCCGGCCCAGACCTGCCCAGAAGGAGTAAAGAATGTTATAATTCATTTCCGCACTAGAGAACACATGATAAAATATGAGTCTTCACCCATTCACTCATTTATTCATTGACTCAAACATTTATTGACACACAAAAACTTGTACACAAATGTTTATAGCAACCTAGTCATAATAGCTAAAAAACAGAAACCACTTAAATGCCCATCAACTGATAAGTAGATAGACAAAATGTGGTCCATCCATATCCATGAAGGGCATATTATTAAGTCACAAAAGGGAATGAAGTTCTGACACATGCTGCAAGATGGATGAATCTGGAAAACATTATGCTAAGTGAAAGAAGCCAGATGCAAAGGCCACACAATGTATGATTCTATTGACATAAAATGTCCAAAACAGGCAAATCCGTAGAGACAGAAAGTAGATTAGTGGTGGTCAGGCACTGTGGGGATGGGAAATGGGGCATGATTGCTAATGTGGGTATGGGGTTCCACCTTGGGGATAACTAAAATGTTCTGGAATTAGATATGGTGATGGTTGTTCAATTTCATGAATATACTAAAACCACTAAATTGTACTTTAAAGGAATGTTATGGTATGCAAATTATATCTAAATTTAAAAATACATGTATATGTATACTTAATACCTTTCGAGTGATGAGGATTCGAAGATAAATCAAAGTCATTACCCTTGAAAAATTTGCTGTTGGGTTGGGGGAATGCACGTGTGACATGAAAACAAATATATTTATAACATAGTGAAAGTGCAACAGTAGTAAAATCATAAGAGATGTTATGATGTAGAGAATAGGAAATGTTTAATTCTATGGATGAGATGGAGAAAGACAACAGAGTGGGTTAGAGTCAATGTTATGGACTGAATGTTGTATCCCTCCCAAATTCCTGTGTTAAAGCCCTAATCCCCAAAGTGGTGGTATTAGGAGGTGGGGCCTTTGAGAGGCAATTAGGTCATGAGAGTGGAGCCCTCATGAATGGGATAGTGCCTTAAAAAGAGGAGATACAAAAGAGATGACCTCCTTCTCAGCCATGTGAAGATGCAGCAAGATGGCAGCAGTCTCCAAGCCAGGAGGTGGGCTCTCTTCAGACACTGATCTTGGACTTTCAGCCTCCAGAACTGTGGGAAATTACTGTTCACTGTTTCAGCCACCTGGTCTATGGTATTTGTTATAGCAGCCCAGCTAAGACAGGAAAGTCTGAGCTGCGTTTTGAGGAGGAATTGAAGTTTTCCAGATAGATAAGGGATAGAGGGCATCCCAGGCCGAAGTCACACATCTTCAAAGTCATGGAGATATGACGTAGTATGCTATATTTGGAGAACTGTATATTGGTCTCTGATGCTGGAGCACAAAGTGTGAGGGATTGAATGGCAGGAAATGAGGTTAAAAAAGTAGGCAGGACAGATCTCAGAGGGCTTAGTGAGTTGTGCCAAGGAGTTTGGTGCATGTGGAAAAACATTAGAGGATTTTCAGGAAGGGAGGGAGAAGCAGATTTAGATTTAGATTTAGAGCGTTATTCTAGAGCCAATGTGGAGGAGGGACCCCAGGGGAGGAAGAAAAATAAAAGACCCACTAAAAGCTTTTGACGTAGTTCAGGCAAAGGCTGACAGGACTGAACTAAGGCAGTGAATGAAGACGGAGTAGATACACCAGAGACATTTAGGAGCTGGAATGGACAATACATGGTCATTAAGTGAAAGTCATCTTTGTGTCTAATATTCAGATACACTTGAACCTTAAAACTTTTTGTTTAGCTGTAAAGATACATAACTGCTTTCTGCCTACCTGCTTTCCTTCTCAGGAGGCTGTCAGAACTGAATAGAAAACTATTCTGACAACTCTCGACAGAGTAGAGGGCATGCTCTGGGTATGAAGTATTTCATGTGATGGATGCTGCAGCAGAAATGGCACCAATAAAGGGTCAGGAGACAAGGACGCAAACTCCTCATGAGACAATCTTCTGCTCTTCTTGTCCCTCCTCCCAGGCCTAGTTACATGTAAGCATTATTTTATCCTAGTTGTGATCATATGTCACTGGATAAAAGGGGGAGAGGTGAAGAAGAAGCAATCTACGAGTAGAAGCAAGTACATTTGCTTGACTAAAGCTCCAACTAAAACGGGAAAATGCTAGAGTAGAAGAAAGAGGCCTAGGCGCATGATCCTGGCTCAGGGGAACACGGCAAGTCACCCCTTCCATCTGGGTTTTGTCTTTACAGTAAGAGCTCTACACTGAGGTCCTCTCAAATTTAAAGAAGCAAATGACTCTCAGCTAAGACTGTTCAGATAGGGAAAAAACTGAGGGCATTGATATATACTGGAAATTTTTAATTGTCATTGTGCAGTTCTCTTTCAAGGAGGGAATGCCAAAGAAGGAAGGCCCCAAGGCCAAGCTAAACTAGCAAATAAACAAGTAGCAATCCCAAAGGAGAAGACATACTTGGGAGAAAAAAAATGTGCAACTGAAAATTCGGAGTGGGATCTAGTGAGGTAGGAGCAACGGGCTGTATAGGAAGGCAGGACGAAGACCGTGACCAGCGAGTCGGGGTATTCAGGCATGCCCTCTTCTGTGGTGCTTGCCCAGACAGGGATAGGGATGGAGTGAGGTGGTAGATACACAAAGTTGCCACAGGAAGTGGGGCTACCCCAAAGTGTAATGTGAATAGTATCGGTGTAGATCAGGAAAGGATAGCCAAGAAACAGTGGCCTCGTCTGAAGGCCAAGACAACAGGCCTACGCTGGGAGAGTAACACAAAAGGGGATAAAGGTAAATACCACACTCAAGCTAAATCAACACAGTTCTCTCTTCTAGGCATTTAAAACTGAAATCAGATGCTAATTAGTTCCTATCATCCACCATGAACACATAAATGCAACGTAAATTCAGCTATGTTCTGTCATTCTGGAGTAGCTGTCTTCTGCAGCAAAGCATAGTGTACAAAATCTGGTCTTCAGACACAGAAAATAAAGCAGATACAGAGAGAGAAGCAGAGATAAGAAACAAAGCCAAAGAGGGAAACTGAGAGCACCAGCCTCAGTTTGTTTCAGCATTCTAACTCTAGTACTTCACGAAGCCTCGGTTCCCTTAGGACGCTCCAGTGCCCTAATAAATTTCCTCCTTTCTTAGGCACTGAGAGTGGATTTCTGTCAGCTGTAGCCAAAAATCCATGACATCTCCTTCCCCACCTGATGCCAGACTGTATAACAACCCTGCTCTTCCACAAAAGATGTCTTGGTACCATGGCCAAAGCTGGACTCTCTGGCCACTGATACGATCCAGTGTAGCACATAAGGGCTCCCGGGGACCTCAGGTTGGGTTCTCTTACCAAGGCTAGCCTCAGCCAACAGCAGGTAAGCAGGCACAAGCTCTACTGAGCTCAGGCCATGCACATTCATGCGGAAGCGAAGAGAATGCAGAGCTGCTGGGACAGCATCTTCATGTCTGCCTTCGAAGAGATACTTCTGGGCTACAGTGTAGCAGAATTCAATCAAATGCCTCTGGGGAGGAAAAGTTAGACCATGTTGAGAGAGGCTAATGGCATCTGTGGATATAGGTGCCCCTGGAGAGAGGGCCAACTGGTTGAGGGCACACAGTGAGCCTGCCTGTATTAAGGGGGAGGTGAGAACCAAAACAGGTGACATAAAGACAAACCTGGGCTGTGAGTTCCTCAAGATTCAGAAACTAAATGTCTTCATCTTAGTTCAGTACTTGGCATAAAAGGTGCTCAATATAAAATTATTATGTGAATATTTTCCTCATATCTATAACATTTTAGCAAAGTTTAACAAAGCTGTCATGTCTCAAGACAATTTAAAACTTTTTGCCTTTCTATCTGACTTGATTTTGAGAGGAACATCTTAGTTTTCCTTCTGGAGTTATCCTGCTTAGCTCTCAGAAATGCCTTCAGCTCTGCATTGTTCCAAGGCCACTCTCCAAGTGCCACAAGGCTGAAGTGGATGAATTTGGTGTTTTGGGTTTATGCCTTATAATGTGCTAATTTTGTTTAGAATTGAGATGCTATCAATGCCATAATAATGTTTTCCTAATGTCTTTTATGTATCCACTAGTATATTCACACATCATTTTTTGACCTACTCCTATGTGCCTACACTCTTAAAATGGTACTTGGCATATATGGGTGTTAGGGCTGAATTTGGCCCCATAAAATTAATAAGTTAAAGCACTGATCCCTAGTACCTCAGAATGTGACTGCATTTGGAGGTAAAACCTTTAAAGGGGTTAAGATGAGGCCAATAAGGTGGCCCCTAATCCAATCTAACTGGTTGGATAAAAGGAGGAAGCCTGAAACAGATACCAGGGATGCATGTGCACAGAGGAAACCAGTCCTGCTGACACCTATTGCTGCTCTTGGGACTTCTAGACTCCAGATCTGTGAGAAACAAATTTCTGTTCTCTAAGGCACCCAGCCTGTGGTATTTGTTATGTAGCCCTAGGTAACTCAAACAGCAGGTGGGGAACAGCTGAGTGAACGGCACTGACATAAAGACATAAAACAATCTCTGCCCTCAGGGAGGTTCCTGTTCAGTGACCTTGAGACAGTACAGCCCCTGGACCCATCAGTGAGCCCCTAATGGCCCAGAGGACCCACCTGCCGCTGCTGGAGCTGCTGCAGGCCGTGCTGCCGTTCTTCCTCTGAGTTGTAGAAGGGCATAGAAGTGCGCACTGGAATCAGCAGCTGGCATATTTTCTCGTGGATGCTGCCCCAGTCAGCTCTTTGATGACCCACACCACTGACAATAAAAAGGTGGATTTCATTATCTCTACGTTGGCCTGACCTAAGATTCCATTGGCCCTTCTACCGGTCTAGCCCTAGAAACTAGAACAGGAAGCCCAGCACAAACCAGGCAGGGACCCCAAGGCATTTCTGATACAAGTCTCTTTTCTTACGTTTGATGTGTGAGAACTAGAAGGGGTGGGAGAGGGGAGGCGGGAGGATGTTGTTTTCTCACGCACAGGTTCACATTCAGACTGAGGCCACCTGGTGATGCTGGGCTATCCTGCTTTTCTGCTTAATTAAGAAATAACAACAAAGGCAACTTTAACTGCATTGTTCTAAAGTCCGTTTCAAAATATCTCAACACCAAAGCTGATGGATTTGAGGGCCTTTTTCTTGGGGAAGGGAAAGGAATTTATGCTTGATGAGGTTCTGGGAGACACTTTCTTATAACTGGAGCCACCATGCCGCATCGCTCCCGAGAGCGCCACTTGCTATCTTCTGCGCTGCAGGCGAAGCACTCACATAGAACACACTGTGAATGCCCCCCAAACCCAGTGGCGCAGCAAGTGGCCTTGCAAGTAACTGTTTTAAGTTTCTGAAGACAAAACAAAATAAAATCTGTTATTACCATTTTAAAGGTAAGGAAGCATAAGCGTGGAGAGTTTAAGTAGTTAATCTAGCCTGTATTCCAAAGCCAGTTGTTTTGTAGCTCTCTAGAGGGAAGCACTGTTGACAGTTTGGTATTCAGTTTTTCAGACAGTTTTTAATGCATATTTAGTATTTTAAACACCTATTTAGATGATACAGGTAGAGAACGTTTGCATCACTGGAGAAAAATTCTATTGGACAGCACTAATACAGAGAATCCATTCCCATTCCTTAAATAATTGCCTCTGTGAATGACCCCCAAATTTATTACCCACTTCTGACCCTTCCTCCAATTGTTTACTTTTTTTTACATTTTAAAATTGATATATAATATTCACCACTTTAAAGTGTACAATTCAGTGTTTTTAAGTATATTCACAAGGCTATGTACCCATCACACGATTTCCACCACTCAGAATAGAAGCCCCAGTCACTCTGACAGTTACTCTCATTTTCCGCTTCCACCCACTGGTGCCCAGAAACCACACACCTACTTTCTCTGTGGATTTAACTGTTTTGGACATTGCATATAAATGGAAATAGACAATGTATGATCTTTTGTGATTGGCTTATTTCACTTAGCATAATGCTTTCAAGGTTCATCCATGTTGTAGTATGTATCAATATTTTATTCCTTTTCATGACAATAATATTCCACTATTTGGCTATATTACTTTTTGTTTATTCATTCATCAGTTACTGGACATTTGGGTTGTTTCCACTTTGTGGCTATTATGAATAATGCTGCTATGAAGATTCATGAACAAGCCTTTGTGTGAACATATGTTCCCAGCTCTCTTGGATATATACCTAAGAATGGAACTGGTGGGTCATATAGTAATTCTATGTTTAACTTTTTGAGGACTTCCAAACTGTTTTCCACAAAGGATGTACCATTTTACAATCCCACAAACAATATATGAGGGTTCCATTTTTTCTACATCCTTACCAAACTTGTTATTTTCTGTCATATTTATTACAGTCATTATAGTGTGTGTGAAGTGGTATCTCAATGTGGTCTTATTTTGCATTTCTTTAATAACTAAATATATTGAGCATCATTATGTGCTTCTTGGCCATTTGTGTATCTTCTCTGGAGAAATGTTCATTCAAGTCTTTGCCCATTTTTAAACTGGGTCTTTTATCTTTTTATTGTTGAGTTTTAAGTGTTCTTTACATATTTGAGATACTAAATCCTGATCAGATATAATTTGAAAATATTTTTTCTATTCTATGGATGTCTTTTCACTTTCTTGATAGTGTTCTCTGATGCACAGAAGTTTTTAATTTTGATGGTGACCAACTTACCTATTTTTTCTTTGGTGCTTTGTGCTTTTGGTGTCATATCTAAGAATGGTTGCCTAATCCAAGATCACATAGATCTACAACTATATTTCCTCCTAAATGTTTTACATTTTTAGCTCTTACATTTAGGTCTTTTTGTTTATGGTATAGGGTAGGAGTCCAAATTCATTCTTTTGCATGTGGAAATCCAGTTAGTCCAGCATCATTTGAAAGAGACCATTCTTTCCCCAACTGAATGGTCTTGGCACTCTTGCTGAAAATCAACTGATCATAGATGTATGTGCTTATTTCTGGACTCTCAATTCTATTCCATTAATCCATGTGTCCATCCTTATGTTGGTACCATGCTGTCTTCATTACTGCACTTTGTAGTAAATTCTTTAAAGTGAAAAGTGTAAGTCCTCCAACTTTTCTTTTTCAATATTGTTTTAGCTATTCTGGGTATTTTGCATATTCACATAAATTTTAGGATCGGGGTGTCCATTTATACAAAAATGACAGTTGGAATTTTGATAGGGATTGCATTGAATTTGTAGATCAATTTGAAGAGTGTTACTATCTTAATATATTAAGTCTTCCAATCTATGAATATTGAATATCATTCCACTAATTTAGGTCCTCTTTAATTTCTTTCAACAATATTTTGTAGTTTTCAGTGTATAAGTCTAACACTTCTTCAGTTAAATTTATTCCTCTTTTTAATGTTATTGCAAATTGAATGGCTTTCTTTCATTTACAGATTGTTCATTGCTAGCATATAGAAATACAACTGATTTTGTACAATGTCTTGTATCCTGTAACTTCGCTAAATTGCTTTATTAACTCTCACATTTTTTTTGGTAGGTTCTTTAGGGATTTTTTGCTGAGATCATGTCATCTGCAAATAGAGGTATTTTTACTCCTTTTTCAAGCTGGATTTTTATTTCATTGTCTTGTTAATTGAACCAACTAGAACCTCTAGCACAAAATTGAATAAAAGTGGTGGAAGCAACATTCTTGTCTCATTTCTTATTTTAGTGGGGAAAGCTTTTCTGACCATTAGGTATGTTAGTTTTGTGTTTCTCTATGGGTTTTTCATAGATACCCTTTACCAAATTACACAAGTTCCCTTCTATTCCTCGTTTGTTAAGTGTCTTTATCATAAAGGGTGTTGGATTTTGTCAAATGTCATGTAGTTTTCATCTTTTTTTCCATTAAGATGATGTCATATATTGATTAATATTTGTATGTTGACTTAACCTTGAATTCCTGGGAGAAATCCCCTTTGGTCACAAGGAATATTGATCTGTAGTTTTCTTTTATTATGATGTTTTTGTCTGGTTTTGTTATCAGGATAATACTGCCCTCATAAAATTAGTTGGGAACTGTTCCTTCCTTTTCTATTTTTTTGGAAGTTTGTGAAGAAATGGCATTAATTCTTCTTTAAATATTGTTAGAATTCACCAGTGAAGTCATCTGGTCCTGGAGTTTTCTCTGTGGAAAGTTTTTTGATTACTAGCTAAATCCATTTAGTTATAGATCTACTCAGATATTCTATTTCTTCAAGTCAGTTTTGGTAGTTTGTGTCTTACTAATAATATATTTCATCTAGGTTTTCTAATTTGTTGGCATACAATTAAACATAGTATTCTCTTAGAATCTCTTTTCTTTCTGCAAAGTTGGTAGCAATGTCCCCACTTTCATTTCTGATTTTAGTAACTTGAGTCTTCTTTTCTTGGTCAGTTTAGCTAAAGGTTTATCAATTTTGTTGATTTTTCAAGGAACCCACTCTTTTGGCTTTGTTGATTCTATTTTTTTCCTATTCTCCATTTCATTTATCTATTTGCTAATCTTTAATATTTCCCTTCTTCTGATAGCTTTGGGTTGAGTTTGCTCTCCTTTATCTGGTTCCTTAAACTGGAAGGCTGGGTTATTGAGATCTTCCTTCTTGTTTACTGTATTTACACCTATAACTTCCCTCGAGTACTGCTTTCACTGTATCCCATAAGTTTTAGTATGTTATGTTTTTGTTCTTATTTCACTCAAAGCATTTTCCAATTTCCCTTGTGGTTTCTTCTATTATTCATTGGCTTTTTAGAGTGTGTTACATCCACATACTCATAAATTTCCCAAATTTACATTTGTTATTGATTACTAATTTCATTCCACTCTGGTTGGAGAGCATACTTTTCACAATTTCAATCCTTAAGTATTTACTGAGACTTATTTTATGGCCTAACATATATCTTGGAGAATGTTCCATATGCACTTAATTCTGTTGTTCTTCGGTGGTATTCTATAGATGCCTGTTAGGTCTAGGTGGTTTATAGTGTTGTTCAAGTCTTACACTTCCTTGCTGATCTTCTGCCCAGTTGTTCTATTCATTATTGAAAATGGGATACTGAAGTGTCCAACTATTACTGTTGAATTGTTTATGTCTCCCTTCAGTTCTGACAGTTATTGCTTTATGTATTTTAAGACTGTTGTTGGATTTTTGCATTTTTATTGCCTATTACTTAAATGTGAGAAAGTTAAATGTTTGATTCTGTTTTTATATAATCCAAAACAGATAACAATAACCTACAGCAGGGTCAGCAAAGTCTTTCTTTTTAAATATTTAGGCTTTGAGAGCTATATGGTCTCTGTTGTAGCTACTCAACTCTGTTGTTGTAGCACAAAAGCAGTCATAGACAATACATAGCTGTGTTCAAGCACTCTCTTCTTCCTTCCTTCCTTCCTTTACTGCACAACACAAATGCAATAAAGTATTTTATTCATAAACTACAACAGTTATCATATAAATAAAAAGTATTTTTTAAGTTTTTTGATAGATCATTATTATGAGCAAATCAATAACAGCACTTAACAGCCAGGATACAGAAATAGTTGAGTTCCACAGGGTATTTTTTAAATAGAGGCCTGTTGAGTAATTGTATGAGCAATGGAAATATTAACTTACTTAACTGCCTGAACTTTTCCACTGAGAGCATTTGACATATCTTGCCTTTCTAAATGAAGTAAACATTATTAATGTGTTAGCAAGTCCCTCTGTATTCACCTGTCTCACCCCTAAAACTCAACACAGGGTTGTATATAAAGGAGGAGTTGAAAATATGTTTTCAGTCAGGGTTTGCAGTCAAGTAGTTTGTGAGTCATACATGTTTTGCTTGGTCATTACCATGTGTTTTAAACTGAACCGAGTGTCTTTAGGCAGGATATTCATTATCCAGTTCACCACAGATCCTACTCTTTCCTACTATCAAAAACCAGAGTTACTAGTTTTCTCTTCCTGGCCATTGAGGGCATTTTAATTTGTGCCCAATATGTTAAATAAAAGGAAAAATTGCTTCAAATTACTCTTATCTATATGCTATGATGCTGAAGTATCTTTTCCCTGTCAGTAACATTTCAGTGTAAACTTTAATAAAATTGTCTTTTCTTAAAAATGTCCTATTCCCTGAGAACATTCTTACAATCCAATATAGAACAATATGCACAAGATTACACAGTGTAAAAAATAAGTATATTTACAGGAAAAGTATATAAGGAAATACACCAAAATTTCCTCTCAGTTACAAAATTATAGATTTTTTCTTTTTTTGTTTTTGTATTATTAACCTCTCAGTTACAAAATTACAGATGTTTTCTTTTTTTGTATTTTCAAGTTTTCTGCAGTGAGCATGAATTTTATTTATAACTGAGAAAGAAAAACTCTTTTGAAAAAAAACAAACTTCCATAAATTCAAGTTGACTGTCCCTACTATTCTTTAAATTTGGGATGAGGAAGGTAATATTTATTGAGTGCCAACCTGGTCCCAGGCATGATGCTGGATGCTTTACATTCAAACACAAAACCCTGTAAAGCCCCCAATTTTGAGATATAGGAAATGACTTCAGTTTTATTTTATGGAAAACCCTTGCAATCTCTAGGATACGAGGATATAGAAATCTGGAGAAAAGAGTGGGGAAGAAAAGAGAAGAGCTTAAAGAGAATTAAAGGGAGTGAAAGCAGAGAAAGAGGAGAAAGGAAATAGTGGAGGATAAGGGCATAGGAAATAATAATTTATTCATGCACTCATTAAATATTTAGTTTCAACTATTCCAAGACACTTTACTGAAGACTATATGATATATCCTGGGATTGACACAGATCAAAGATAGCATGTACAACAGTCCTTCTACACATATTCAACATAATATTATGCATTGATGGAGCATAATAAAGTCAAGACAACATGCTCACCAACAACTAAAATGAAGAAGCAAAATAAGAGTCATCTGAGAGTAAGAGTAACTGCAAGTGAGTTGACAAGAACATGGAATTACTTCTGGCTTGAGAGACCTATGTGACGGGAGAAGAAGTGGATGCTAATAACAAGCAAGAGGGCCTAGTCTCTCCCCTGAGTGCCAGGCCTGTCCTTAAAGTAGTTTATTGACCATCTCTCCCAAGTGACCTTAAGGCCCCTCAAACTCTGTATTCCCCAATTCAATCTGTCACCCCCCACCTCCTTCCTCTGTGTTTCTTATCCCACCTAATGGGTTCTTATCCATTCAGAAGTTCATTCATCCAATAAATGATCATTGAGTGTCTAGTATGTGTGGGCACTAGGTCTAGTAAAAGACACAGATACTAAACAAGTAAACACAAAAACACAAAAGTACAGGAAAAATAAAGAAAATGTTAGAGAGGAAAAGTGAGAAAGGACTATTTAGATTGGGTTTCCATAAAGACCTCTTTGAAGAAATAACATTTCTGAAAACTGAAGGATGAAAGGGAGCTAGGAAGATTCAGCAATTAAGGAGAGCTTCCCAACAGAGAACAGCATGAGCAAAGAAACTGGGGAGGAAAGGACTTAGCAAATTAGAACTGAGAGAAAGCCTCCACAACTTCATCAAGGAAACAAGGGGGTGAGTGTGGTGGGAAATGAAAGTAGAGAGGTAACTATGGCTTTGTAGTTTCAGTTACAAATTCTGAATTTAAATGCAATGAAGAAACAGGAATGAAAATACAAATGCCATCCCAGTCCTCATGGGGCAAAGAGCACAGTGTGGAATATAGACCATTAAACAACTGATTTCAATTTATGTCTTAAGTGTCAGGATAGGAGACATATAGAATGCTGTGAGAGCACACAGGAGGGACACCTAATTCGGTCTGAAACAGATATTTTCACTCTCTATTGGGTCATTGCAACAACTTCTTATAATCAGTCAGACACTGTCCAGTGTCTATCTTCCAATCTATCTTCCATACTGCTGTTATCTCTCCTTAACACAAATGAGAGCATTCCAAAACCATCCATGGCCTCCCAGAGTACACATTCCAAATTCCTCAATCTCATGCCACCTTTTGGCCCTAACCCTAATCTTCTTGGTTTAAACTCCTACTACTTAACTACCTATCACAATGATTTTCAAACTTTTTTTTTTACTAAACCCATAGTAGGAAATACATTTTAGCAGTACAAACACACATCTCCACATAAAACATTAAACAAAAGCTTCAAGAAACAATTCAAGTAAGACTACTCTAACACTTGCTATTTTTTATCTTAAAATGCTGGTTATGATTTATTCATGACCTGCTAATGGGTCTTGGACTGGAATTTGAAAATCTACTACCTTAACTGCCCAGTTCTGAACAAGCTCTGTTCTTTCACCGTGTGCCAAATCAGTCCTGGATGCCAAGAGTGCTGTACCTTTCTGTCTTCATTAATAATTCTCCTAGTAATTTCTTACTGACCTTTCAAGACTCAGTGCAAATGTTTCTTCTTTAGAGACACCTTTCCAGATACTTCCCCAGTCACACTGCTTCCATCCTTAGAGGTCCCAGAGAATAGCACAATCTGAGTGACCGTAGGGTGTATTTTAATGACTTTCTTTTTTAAACAAGTTAGTCTGCTCTGGACTAGGTTTCTGGATTTCAGTAAACTAGCTGTTTTATCTCAGGCACCAAATAAGGCCTAACCTGATGCAACAAGGGACATGATGCTGAATAAATGAAAACTGACCTCATCTTGCCCTATCCTCCCCACACCCTAACCATCTCGGCTCTACACTAGACAAACTAGCCTTCTTTCTCATTCTTCAAAAACACCAGTCTTTCATCCCTCAGAGTCTTACTGTGCTAATCTTTACCCAACATTTCCACGGAGAACTGCTCCTACTTTATCTTCAAATCAAAGTCTACCCTAGAGAGGCAGATTTTCTTTGTCTTTATGGCATTTATCACTCTGAAATTCTCTTGTTTTTTGCTTGTTTACTTAACTGTCTTCTGCGCTAGAAAGTCAGATCTCTGTGGCACATGGTGTACCGCGTCTTCCCCAGTAACTTCAGCCCTAGAACAGTACATAGCGCACAGCAGGCGCCCAACCAAGCTTCGGTGACAACTGAGTGGGAGAGGAGGCAGACGAGGACCCAGAAGTCTTAGGGACCTGTCTGAAGTCCCCTTGAACGTTCCCAGGCAGAACAGGGTGCTACGACTTGCGCAAGGCACCCAGACCCAGACAAGAGATTGGGAGAGAGGGTGGGGTTGAGGCGCCCAGGTGCCACGTTTCAGGGCCTACCAGTAATAAGTGACAGTGCAGTCTCTGCACACTCGCTCGGCCGGGGCATCGCACACCTCACAGCGGAGCCGGCGCCCCTTGGACACCGCCAGGGGGTAGATCACGTTCATAACGTAGCCAGCACTGTCGGTCCCTAGGACGGTTGCCTGGCGAGAAAACGCTACACGCCAGTCACGTGACCGCCACGGGCCAGCCTCGTTTACAGCATTTCAAGGCCGGCAGGAGACGCGTGGTTCGACTGACACTTGGGGGTGTCTGTGGGGTTAAAAACCACGAACAACTCCCCCAGTGCAAGTCCCAAAGTTTAAATGTTCAGACTAACTCCATGAGAGTATTAAGAACAGGAAGGACTATACGGTGGCCGGCGAGAGTCAAACATGTGCAGTTCTTTACCCAGGCTAGGAAAAAACGAATTTGAGAAGATGTAACACTTTCAGATGCTTGCCCAGCCCAACATTCCAGTCCGTTCAATGTCAATTTAGCTGGGCTGTGGGAAACACCAGCAAGAAGTTCCAGATGCCGAGAAATCAGGATCTGACGTCGGGCGTAAAGTAGCGAACCGCCCCCTCCCATTGCGGCTGCGCTTGGACCACGAACTGGGGCGGGGTGTGTGGCACTTGCCCCCCACTGGAGCATGCGCAGGCGCGCGGGGCGCCCCGGACTGATGGCGGAAGTGGACCTGGTAGCCGAGTTCCCCCAACCTGCCGGTGCTGCCCGATATGCCGAAGTTATGGCTCGCTTCGCCGCCGGACTGGGCGCGCAGGGCCGACGGGTGGTGTTGGTTACGTCCGGAGGCACGAAGGTCCCACTGGAAGCCCGGCCAGTGCGCTTCCTGGACAACTTCAGCAGCGGGCGGCGCGGTGCCACCTCGGCTGAGGCCTTCCTGGCTGCGGGCTACGGAGTCCTGTTCCTGTACCGCGCTCGCTCGGCCTTTCCCTTTGCCCACCGCTTTCCGCCCCAGACCTGGCTGTCTGCTCTGCGGCCTTCCGACCCATCTCCTTCGGGTTTGGTGAGCCTAGAAACTGAGGAGAATGCACTCCCAGGCTTTGCTGCGGCTCTGCGAAGCTACCAGGAGGCTGCGGCTGCTGGCACCTTCCTGGCAGTAGAGTTCACCACTTTGGCGGACTATTTGCATCTGCTGCAGGCTGCGGCCCAGGCGCTCAATCCTCTAGGTGCGTACCCTAAGAGTCCATGGGTTGTCCGGAAGCAATCTTTCTCCCCAGACACCTCCTTAACTTTCTCGCTATCCACTGGTCTCACAATCGGGGAACCTGAATTAGAAAGAAGCTGATCCCATAGAACTCTCCAATTTATTGCACCCTGTGCTTATCTTTGCAGGAGCTTCTGCTATGTTTTACCTGGCTGCGGCCGTGTCAGATTTCTATGTTCCTGCCTCAGAAATGCCTGAACACAAGATCCAGTCATCTGGGGGCCCACTGCAGGTGATGGGCGGTTCTCTTCCAAGATCTGACCCCTATAACCAATCTTGAGTTAATTCCCTCTTGATCTGGAGATGACCTTTCTGCATTCCATATATGCTAGTCACTAGGGATGCATAAGACACCGCCCTCCCTCAAGGACCTCACAGTCTAGTGAGGGAGCTGGATACAGACATAATTACAATACAGAGTGATAAATGCTCTAGTAGAGGTACGTACAAAGTGAAGTAAGAGCATGGGGTGAGTGAATCTTGGGGAAGATAAGGAAGGCTTCCTTGAGGAGATGACTTGAACTGGGTTTTAAAAGATGAGCAGAGGATGTACCAGAGTAGGGAAGGTCATTCCAGATAGAGTACACAAGTGGAGTTTGGAAAGGGGCAGTGTGCTGTGAACTGAAGTTGTTTGATAAGGTGGGAGAGCATGAAAAGTGGTAAGGGTGGAGAGCAGACTGAAGAGACAGCTTACTTCATCAGAGTATTCCTTCTAAAGGAGCTTGGACTTTATGTGAGCCAAGGGTCACATAAGTAGGAGAAATAAAGTTTTTGCTTGAGAAGAACATTCTGGCATCTGTACGAAAGGTGAATTAGAAAGAGAATGTGGTGGGTAATTTAGATGCGGGTTATTACTGTAATTTCAGGAGTAGATATGGGAGGATAATGTGTTTGAAATGGTGAAATGATCTGGCTTCGTGGAACGTTAGGGAATTCTTAGTCATTTATGGGGTGAAACAAGTAGAATTTAAATAGAAATCCATACCTGGTAAGGGGCACTTGATGGCTTTGTAGAATAGTTTATTTGTTCATTTCTTCAACAAATATTTATTGAGTACCTACTGTATGTCAGGCACTCTTGTAGGACCTGGAGATAAAGCAGGGAAAAGAAACAGGCTGTGCCCTTGTGCTGCTTATACTCTGCAAAAGAGACCATAAATAAGTCAAATGCATACTGTTAGGTTGTGTTAAATGCTAAGGAAAAAATAAAATGGGGAAAGAGCATATGAACCCTGTAACACTTGCTAACATTTTGAAGGACTATCTTGATTATTAGCTTAGTGATTTCAAACTTTGCAAATTCTGCCAGCTTTAGTTATCCTTTATTTTTTAGTTCTATCTTAAAAGTATTCAAAACAACTCAACATCCCCATTGGACTGAAGATGGTATAGTAGGACTTCTGATCAAGTGGAAATAAAATCAGTTCTGTTTCTTCAGTGCTAAGATGTTTTTACAAATGACAGTACTTACATGTTATCAAATAGCCATTTTACCAGTGCAAGAAATAATTTAGACTGAGAAGTTTAAAAACCCAACTTTATTTGAGCTTCTGTCCAAGTAACATTTGCATGAACAGAGTATTTGTATTTGTTTATTTAAGACTTAGGTTAAAAAATAAAGGGGAATGTTTGAGAAAAAAGAATGCTGTTTTCTTTAAAGTTGTATTAATGGTGATGAGGGTGGCAGGGCAGGACTGATTCATAAGACATGGGTTATCCCAGAATACATACGAAGCCTTGAAATTAGGCACCCTTATGGATGCTACAGAGCCAAGGTGTTTAAGCTGAGCTTTGAAAAATTCGACAATGAGAAATTCCGTTTTTATTGACAGTGCTGAAATTCTGAGTTCCTGCTTCTTTAGTTTCCCCTGAGATTGACTTGGTAAGTAGTGACCTTTGTTTACTTACTAAGCTTTTCTTTTTCTAATACAGATAACAATGAAGATGGTGCCAAAAATGCTTTCTCCTTTGGTTAAAGACTGGGCTCCCAAAGCATTTATAATTTCCTTTAAGCTGGAGACTGACCCCTCCATTGTAATTGATCGTGCACGGAATGCTTTGGAAGTTTACCGACATCAAGTGGTGGTGGCTAATATCCTTGAGTCACGAAGGTCGTTTGTCGTTATTATAACCAAAGACTCAGAAACCAAGTTATTGCTATCTGAGGAAGAAGTAGAAAAAGGCATAGAGATAGAAGAGAAGATAGTGGATGATCTTGGGTCTCGACACACAGCCTTTATACATAACAAAAACTGAAGTAAAAAGCTCTTAACGGGATCAGAAATTGTTCAGTGGATCAGGGCTCTTACATATGGTGAGAACTAGAATAAATCTTTTGCTTCCATAAAGACAGAAAATGGAGGGAAAAAGAAGTCAGTGGTGTGCAGGCAAATGATTTGGTATTTGTCTTTCATTTCATACTCATTAAAAATGAAAACCAAGGTAAAACAATTATGGCTAACACACTCACCTGAATGTTATCTTGATTTTGAAGGGGAACAAACACAAGCTGTTTCTCACCTCTTAAAAAAGAGCTTTTTGGGAATTACATTCCTTAAAATATACACGAGGGGCCTAAA
The DNA here is from genome assembly GCF_040802235.1 of Manis javanica. Taxonomy (NCBI): domain Eukaryota; kingdom Metazoa; phylum Chordata; class Mammalia; order Pholidota; family Manidae; genus Manis; species Manis javanica. Next base: position 32,902,712 of record NC_133159.1, read on the forward strand.
TATCAACCTTTCATACTGTAAAAAAGGATTATGGATGCATGAGTGGCCGTGCTTTGAAGATCAAGTATTTTTTGTTGCCTACTATGTGGTAGGCCCTGGGACTTTGAGGATTAAAAGGAGTACACATGTATAGTTTGGGAAATGGTTGTATACAACATTAAATGCAATAAAGTGTGTGCCCAAAGCCAACACAATGGAAAGGATGCTGATTTTGTTTGTTTGCTGGAAATTTATCAAAGATGGAAGTAGGAGAGGACACCTCTCTGAAGAGAGATTGCCTGTAGAATGATAAGCTTCCCATTATGTTTACTTTTTGCTGCTTGTCTTAGATTCATTCCATATTTGAGTTAATAATTAACCTTTCAACTATTTTAGGACTGCTCTTCAGGGGAACTAAACCCAGGCTTTTACCTGGGACCAGTCCAGGGCCAATTGGTGACCTCTGCCCTGAGGAAAGCATTACAGTGTGCGAAAGAGTATGGGTTTTGGAATCATCTTAGCCGGCTTTGACCCCATTAGCTGTACCACCTACTAGCTTTGTAAACTCAGACACCTGGCTTGATCTCAGCTTCATCATTTATAAAATAGAGGTGATAAATCTCTGCAAAGTAAAGCCTTTCCTGTGAGGATTAAATAAAACTGAAGATAAAACATTAGTCTGGGGCCTGGCACATAAATCACACTCAGTAAATGGTTGCAGTTGTTTTGCTCACTTGACAGGATTAGCAGTGTTCGGCCGGTGCCCTGCTCAGTCCCTGAATCCTCGAGTTTTCAAAGGTTCTCTCACTGTTCAAAACTTTAGGTTGGGAGTACACAAGAAGTGTAGTCCAGAAAAAATCCCCTAATGATTTGTAGGATGATTCAAAGTACAAGTTGAAACGTACCATTAATAAGTATGTAGAGGTAGGCATTATAAACTTCAAATAAACATTTGATTTAAAATGCAATTCATGATACCTCATGAATTGGGAAGTGAATTGGGAAGAGTAACCCTATGTGTCTGATAATATAGGAACAACAAATTTTAGTTGGAAAGATTTCAACAGAAGTGCCAAATGTACTGAAATACTTCATTACATCAGGAAGTATGACCTTGAGCAGAGGAAACTAACTCCTGCAATCAACTTTTCTGGAAGCAGCAGTCTCACAGAACAAAAATTTTTAAGCTAACTTAGACTCCAATTGGCAAAACCTCAAAAACAACAGACTCTGTCAGCAGTGGCAGTACTGAAGGGGTAGGAAGTGAAAGGTTGATTTTCTTCCCTACACCTATAGCTTTATGTGGGTGATAACTGTCCTTATCATCTTTGAATGATGATTAGAGCTAAAACTAGAAATTATTTTAATATTTTTTACCATAATTATCACTTCCTTTGGAAACCATTTCCTATCCTGTTACAACAAACATTACCTCTCTACATGGAATCACTCACTTTCAAATTCCATTCAGAGCACACAGTATATTACACATGATAAAATTCCAAGAGGTTTGATTTTGGTTTTTTAAACAAATGGGAGCGTGTAAGTAAAGAAGTAATGAAAAGGAACATGAGTCCATGAGAGTAAAAGAAAAGGAACTTGGTGTAGATTGGAGAACCAAGGAATGTTGCCCTGAGGAAGAGAGGCTTGAACTGATAGTTAAGTAGGTTGGAGGGATCAGTTGCGAAGGCTCTGGTGCCAGAGGGAGAGGGTGAAGCACGCCTAGAAGGAAGGGATAAGATCCGTCTATATAATGCATGTAGAACCAGCTCAGCTTTGAAAAGAATCCTATGCAGAACTAGAGTAAGACTTCTTATCTGAATACGTGTTCAGGATACCAGCACAACAAGGGCGACCAAAACATGAGTAAAATTGAGCTTTAATGAACTCACCAGAATCTTGCAATAAGAGCATTTAAATGAATCAAGTCTATGTTGAATTTTGTGTCATTTAGAAATTTTTATTTTGCATTACATATGTGGAGGAGTTCACCTACACTAGATTTTCAGCTCGTAGTACTTAGAATAAGCTTCAGTCTTCGGGTAATTCTATTCTGATTTTTTCATTTTTACAATAATATACCTGGTCCAAAAATGTGATTTGTTTTTGGTGCCCCAAGGAGTGACAGGTCTAGGCCTAAGATTCAGAACTCCTGACCTAGCACCCTTTCCCTTTCAAGAATGAAGTTACTTCTAGAAAAATAAATACACGATTATTAGGCCGGAGCTCTGGATAACGGCCTGTAGAGAAGCCATTTGAGAACTCTGTCAGGCAACAAAATGTATCTAAGTTGCAATTGAACTACGGGACGTTACCATGGTTACTGCAAGGCCAATGGAGTGAGTCGCACCATAGTTCTTGCCAGAAGAGCTCCGCCCTCCGACCCAAAGGCCAATGGTGTGCACCGTAACAATGGTCTTTACAGGAAGAACAGCCTCTGAGCCAATGGTGCACCTCGTTTCTAGGGTTCCTGCCGGAAGGACGCTTTGGCATCACCTCGGTGAGAGCGGTTGCTATGACGCCCGGGGCTGGATGGGCACCTGCAGCTAGTTGTGAGCCGCTAGCGAGCCGAGTGACCCGGTATCCTCGCCGCACTCTCCAAAAGGCAATTTCCGGTCTGATTCCTGAGGTTCCCGCCTCAGTCCCGAGGAGGAAAGCACCTGTTCTTCGCTTTTTGTCAGCACTCCAGGTCCGCCGCTTCTCTCCTCGGGATGGCGGGATGGCACGAAACCACGGGAAGACAGCCTCTCCTGGCTCGGCCTTTCTAGCCCTGAACTGGAGTGATTCTGCCTGAAATTAGCTCGTTCCTCCGGACCCACCTGCCACAGGCATTTAGGATCAGGCTGCCGCTCTTACGTAGAGAGGGCATAGAACACCCTCAGACTGATACTTTCCTTTTCTCACTTTCCCGGCGAAGACACTCGGGAACGGAAAACTGCGCCTGTAGGTCCAGGCCGCTAGAGCCCTCGGAGCCACGGCTTCCCCTGGTTGTAGGCCCGTGAACAAAGAACTGCTGTTTTCTATTCTTTGCCCTGTGTTCGTCATGCAGAACCTTAATTCCCGATGAAGCTCTGGAGACCTTTGGTACCCTCAACATCAGACGTCATCAAGTCAGTTACCTTGTGCTTTTCAAGCTACAACCTCATCCACTTCTCTCATCACCCTGAGCACCACTTTTCTCATCTTGCTCGTTCCACAGCCATTGTCACCCTTTCCTGTCCATGCTGCACATTACTGAATGTCCGTTCGTCTCCACCACCTCTCTCATCTGTAGACCACCTCCTGCTTTCCTGCTACAATGCTTTGGGTAGCTAAGTATTTCACATTCTCTAGCCCTGGAATCAATTGGAAGATTTTCTCTGTTTCTCTGCATTATGGCAAGCTTTCTGTCTTGGATAAACTAGAGACTAGAACGGAGAGGCACACATGGGTAAATACAAACAGTAAATTTCTACAAGTCTAGTGTGTTTTGAAAATGAAGGGGACAAAATCAATATGCATTTTTAGGCCCATCTCAGGCATATGTAGGAAAGAAGACTGTACCTTGCTTAAGTGAATACTATGTTAGGCATATATTTTATTGATGTATTCATGCATGTGAAAAGATGATTAAGAATGATCCTGTAACAGGATTTCAACTTTCAGCTCATATGAACGCAACACCATGATACAGGATAGCATTTTCTGGAGAGGAGATGCTTGAAAAAGTTCTTGTGTCTCCTTTTCATGTCGGTTTCTTAATCAGAAAACATGCTTTGTGATGTGAGCCAGGAGACAAGAACACTGAGGAGTGATAGAAAATTAGTGCTTTTGGCAAGGGAGCAGGCTTACTAGTCCTAAAAAGACGAACAGAGGGCCTTAAAGATAGATTCACTTACATCCAGTGCAATTTTATTTTAGCCTGGAAACTTTGTCTTAAAGTATGCATTCCTTGTTGAGTCTTACTGTTTTTTTAGTATTCAGGTTTAAATATAAAGTTGTTTTGAAGATATGCAAAATGTACATTTTTAACCAGCATTTTGGGGCTAGAACGACTTCGATACTTTTTATTCTCAAGCCAATGACACCAGCTACTTGTAATGTCTCAGACTTAGAGCCAGGTCAAGTTGCCAAATACCGAGAAACTCAGCTTTCTCTTCTATAACAGACTGGAAAAGGAAAAAAGCCATTGTGCAACTTTTCCAGTTTTTCACATTTAATGGACACTGACTGAATAAATTCTAACTCTTGGGGGAGAGGCTATGTATGGTAAGAGGCTTCCCTTTCCCCTTCTGATATGCATTTATTGAGCAAACATCATTATGACAATGTAAACAAATTTTTAAAAAATTTTCTCTCACCCTGGCACAGTGTTTTGAAACCTGGGGGGAGGGAGAGTGGTTTGGGTCCCCAAGAGACATTTGGCAATAGGTGGGGACATTTTTAGTTGTCATAACTGGGGGTATTACTGGCATGTAATGAGTAGAGGTCAGAGATGTTACTATACATCCTCCTATAAACAGACATCTCCCCACAACAATTATCCAGCTGTGTAAGTTGTACTGAGGTTTAGAAATGCTGTCCTAATGTATCAATGGTTCATTTTTCTGTTCTGTATCAAGCTTTGATCATTTGCATACATTTTTACAAAGTTATAATGATAGTGCACATTTTGGCTTTTTCACATAATTTTATATTTTAAGCACTTACATTGTTTTCAACTTTTTAAGAAAGTATTTTCCTCATTTGGGAATAAAAAGGAAGAAGCTGTATAATATGTATTGTGTATAAGATGTCTATAACTTTTAAACTATATTTATGTAAAAGGAAGAAGGGTTAGGGTGAATAATCTGACTGGATATTTCAGTTTGCATGGCCATAATATTTGCTTTCTTCCCTAGTCACTCAAAGACCATGGGCTTCAAAGCTCCTGCTTTGCTCAGAGCCAGGAGATGTGCTGTAGCATGAGGTATGGTCCTGGCCCCTTCACCACAGTTGGAGGGCATCTGCTAGGAGAAATAAGAACAAGCGGAAGTGACTCTACACCCTTTTGCATTGCCCTCTCCCCGTTTAAAATGTTTTGTCTCTGACTCAGTTTACTGATAGCTTTACCACCTCATTCTTTATACCTAGGTTTTTGGAGGCCCCCAAACACTGCAGGATGTTCTTTCCAGAGAGTGGATTTTTTAACATACTTGTGAGCATTTATTCAATATTGACTTTGTAGAGAATAATACACTTTTATGCTTTGGTATGTGGGTGATTTTAGGCACAGTTTACATGTCAGAGCATATATAACCCCAAGAATAGATTTATATTGCCTCAAAATCAGCTTTTTAAGAATTGTCAAATTACTTAACCATTGGATCTTAATAAATCCACCAGAAAAAATGTTTGTTCTGGGGCATCATAGCAGAACAAGCAGAGACCCAGGATCCAGGATTTCAGGCAGAGGGACCTAAATGTTGAAAGTTTTGGAAATATAAGCAGCATGATGGGGATCAATAAGTATACTGGCATAAAGTGCTAATGTCAAGGTGTGGCAGAAAATAAGGCTAGAGAGACAGGCAGGAACCAGATTGTGAAGAATCTCTGGTGCTAAGTTACGAGGTTTGAATTCTTTCTGAAAGCAATGAGAATGTTAAGCAGCAAGTGATTTGCATTCTGCAGCATGATCAGTCTGAGAGCTTTGTGGAGCACAGATTGGATGGGGGTCAGCCTGGCAGCAGGGGCATTAGTTAAGGATGTAAGTACTCTAAACTGACCAAATAATGGGGAGAGCCTAAACTAAGGCAGCAACCTTAGATGTGGAGAGGATGAATTAGAAAATAATAAAGAGGTAGAATCCACAAATTCAGTGACTGTGCATGAGAGTGAGATGAATTAGAAGGAGGGGCCAAGAATGACTCCCAGATTTCTTGCCTGGGAAACTATATTGATAGTGATTTTATTAACTGTGGAATACAGAAGGAGGAGCAGGTGTAAGGGAAAGAAGAATGGATTGTTCAAGCTGAGTTATTCACTAGACAATTGGATATGCATTGGTCTCAAATAATTGACTCATTTTATATAGCCTTCCTAGCCTACATCCTGTTCTCTGAATTTGTACCTCTTTGGCAATCCCTGCTTAAAGAGTAGGTTTTAGTGGCCATATTTGTACCCGTTTCCATGCTAATCTAGTTAAAACTGACTAAACGAGGATTATACAACTAACTTTGGAGAGGGAGGCACAATTTATTGGGTGAGCAACATACAGTTTCATAAATTTGAACTAAGAGATAAAAAGAGAAAATCCTTGATCTGAAAAGTCATTTAGGCTTAGGACTTGCATGGCTGTTTTTAACCTTGCTGATGAGCAAGCAGAAAAAGTCCACCCAAGTAAAGAAGCAGGTAAATGGGGGGAAGATTCATGGGGAAACCCAGACCCAGAGACAAAAGACCTCGTGGATCAGGATACACTAGTAATGACTATCCAGTCCATATCCAATTCCTGTGTAGCCATGTTTAGTTTCCAGCATATGCCCTTGTATCTTATTCTTGCAGTAACCCTCCTGTAGTAGTTAAGATTGGTTGGCCATGAGGGACAGAAAACTCAAAATAATAATGACTTGAAAAAGATAGAAAATGATTTCTCTCATATAAAAATCACAAAGAAAGCAGTCCAGAATGATAAAACAGCATCTTGAAATGGTCAGATTCACAAATTTCTTCTCTTATGATAGTATATCATTCATGGCATGTGGCTTCTACCTCCTGGTGTCCAGGACATCTGCTCAGGCTTTAGCTATCTTGTCTGCATTCTGGCCAGTTGAGGAGGGAAGAGTGAGGAAGAGGGCATTCTGTTCCTTGAAGGACACTTCTTAGAGGTCGCACACAATTCCATTTACATCCCATTGATAGGAACTTAGTCACAGGACTGTACATAGCAGTAAGGCAGGCAGCCATGTGATCAATCAAAATATTAGATGTCTCATTCCTGTGGAAAAAGGGAGGAATAAATATTGAAGGACACCTGGCAGTCTGCCATATGTATGTGCTCTAACTTCACTGTTTCTGCTTCTTGACACTTTTTCTAAGATGGATTTGGGGCTTAGCAGAGATGGATTATTATTTAATCCTCCTAGCAACCCCATGAGGTAGGCATTACTGTCAAGTCCATTTTATTTGGGGGAAATCGAAGTTTAAAGTAGTTAGATGATTCGGCTAAGTCACATAGCTAGAAAGTAGTGGAACTAGGGTTCGGACAAAGGTATGTCAGATTCCTATCCCTAACCTATTAATCACCATGATAGAAAGGCAGAGGATCTAAAGCAGGGTTCTTAGGAATGGTGACATTTGAAGGGGCTGTGGAAGAAAAGCCCAGGAAGAACACGGGGAAGGAAAGGCCAGAGACGTAAGAGTAGAAACAGGAGAAAGTGACATCACAGGACAGAGAAAGAAAACATTTTAAAAGGAATGACTAGATACTGCAGAGAGATCATAGATAAAAAGATCAGAAACATGTCCAGTTAGATTTGGCATTTTGAGGGTCATTGCTGTCTGATATTTTGAGTATAGTTGTGAAAGCGTAAGCCAAAATGCAGTGGCTTGAGGAGTGGAAGACAAATAGGAAAGAGGACAATAGCTTGAAGAGAATGTGGTGGGGCCAGAGGAAAGTTATTGTTGTAACTTTTTTTTTGGTATCGTATTTTTTAAGATCAGAGACATCTTAAGGACAAACATCAGTAGACAAAGCTAATGAGTATACAGAAAAGAAAAAACTTCTTGAGGAAGCAGTGTGGGGTGGGATCTAGAACACAGGTAAAGGGATTAGCCTTGAGCAGAGGATGGAAGGTGTCCCCCTGAGAAGGGAAAGGACAGGCCCTCTGAGAGGAAGGTCAGTATATTGGTGATGGGAGGAAGCTCACAGGGTTTTACAATGACCTTAGTTTTACTAGGGTTGTGGGGTACAAGCTCATCTACTAAATGAAGGGAGCAGAGATTTGGGGTTTGATAGGAAGATGAAAGTTATGAATAAGTTGCCGAGTGAAATGGCAGCAGAACCTGGCAAAGCACACATAGCGTGATCTAGGAGCAGAGAAGCTTGGCTCAGGCTGCAGACTGTGAATTTGTAGTGGCTTCCGTCTGCCCACTTGTTTCATTTTTCTCTACCAGCACTCAGCAAACTCAGGTAAGTACAGAACAGTCAAATGATCAAACTTTTCCAGGGTTGGGATTGCAAGGAAGTGGGATAAGGAGATAATTTGCAAGATGTTGGGGACACTTGTGAAAAATTGATAGAAATGATCCATGGTTGGGTCCAGGCTTGAGGGGGAAAGCCAGAGAGTATCTCTGGTAGTTTGAGGGAACTCTTAATGGTTCAGGGACTGAGGTCTCACTGTCTGTGCAGAGAAAGTATATCTTAATAGCGCAATCACTTCACACCCATTAGTATGGCCTATATACATGTGTAAATGTGTGTGCGTGTATATATATAATATCTCACAAATAGAACAAGTGCCAGCAAAGATATCGAGAAATTGGAATGCTTCTGCTTTGTATGATGGGAGCAAAATGGTACAGCTGTTGTGGAAAACAATATGGCAGTTCCCCAATTCTGTAACATAGAGTTATGTATCCAGCAATTCTACTCCTAAGTATACACCCAAAATAATTGAAAGCAGGGACTCACAGATACTTTTCACCAATGTTCATAGCAGTGTTATTCACACTAGTCAAAAGGTGAAAGCAACCCAAATGTCTATCAACAGATGAATGGATAAACAAAATATATATACTACAATGGAGTATTATTCAGCCTTATAAAGGAGTGAAATTCTGGTGCATGTTATAAAATTGATAAACCTTGAAGACGTTATGCTAAGTGAAAGAAGCCAGACACAGAAGGACAAATACTCTATGATTCCATTTATATGATGTACCTAGAAGGGGCAGATTTATAGACAGAAAGTAAAATAGAGGTTATCACAAGCTGGGGGAAGAGAGGAATAGAGAATTATTGTTTAATGGGTATAGAGTTCAAGTTTGGGATAATGAAAAAGGTCTGAAAATGGATAGTGGTGATGGCACAATATTGTGATTTTTAATGCCACTGAATTCTATGCTTAAAAATGGCTAAAATGGTAAATTTTAGGTTTCAGATACTTTAATAGTAATAAAGAGCAGGGAGTATAAAATGTGGTGGTCAGATTTGACGTTTAGAATTTCAGGATTTCAATAGTAGTTCAGGTTATAACAAAGGCTCAGATGTAGCCATGGGGATGGATGGTTAAGTAGAATGGAAATTAAAGATCACTGGGTTTGATAGGGTGGTCAAATCTAGGAGCTTGGATGAGTCATGCTCTTGGGTATTGATTTACAGCTTACACTGTCCTCCTGATCAGCAAGCCTCTTGCTACACTCCTACTTATCCCCCAAAACCCCAAATCTCTCAGAGGCCAAGGATCCAAAGGTATTTTCAATATCTCCATCCCCTTTTCCTTTCAACTTCCTCCAATTTAAGACCCTCCCACTCCACCCCTGCAACACGAAGGGACCATGCTATTCTCTGGGTGCAAGCAGCGTGCAGAGCTGGACTTGTAATAATTCAGGCATTTATTTTCTGATCATTCCCAGTCTTATCAGTTTATCCAAACTGCTTTTTAACATTTTGATGTTTTTGCCTCTAGTCTTTTTCTTGTGTGTTTTTCACATAGTGATAATACTTTGGTGTTCTGCTTTTTCTCTTACCATTATCACATAAGCCTTTTTCTATATTGCCAAATAGTCCTCAGAGGATGCTTTGCATTCCCAGTGTCTTGGATCCTCTGATACCCAGGACCGAAACCACAAGTGACTGAATAGTGTTCAGAGAACTTGTGGGGAAAGAGAGAAGGCGACTGGGGACCAGGTGATGAGAATGGGTGGGGAGGAGCTCGAAAAGATTTTTAGCTTCTAGGAAATTTTAGCCAAGTTAGCCAGATTTCCACAATAGGGCTATCTATACCTGCCCTTACTTCTGGACTTGTTATTTCCTAGAACCAGGGCACCTAGCCCTTAGATGACTAGATAATGACATCTTTTGACTCTCTTATCACTCTTTTTGATGTTTCCAATACTGATGGGCATGGCACACTGGGGTACAAGGATTCAGACCTGGGTCCTTTTTTCTTTCAGTGTGAGTATCAGATAATAATTAGAATTCTGTAAGTGTCCACAAAAACTGTTGATGTCAAAATGATAAGACTCTGAAAAACTGAGCAAGAAAGGGAAAAATAATAAAAAATATTATTTTTTCTATTAAAAAAGCAAAACTGAATATAATCTATGTGAACTATCTGCAGTATAATAATTATGCATATCACTACAGTTTGGGTCAGATTAACTTGGTTAAAAAATTGTATTAACAAAGTATTAACAAAGTCCTATTCACAATTAGTAGTTTTAGTAACACAGATACAACTTCATCAGTTAGATAGGTGCCTTGCACCCACCACTGTAGTGCAAGCTGTTCTGTAACATGACTACTTTCAACTTAAAAAAGAGAAAGCATATTAATGGCAGGCTTAAACTTTAGAAGAGAGATGAATGACAGAAGACAACAAAATTTATAAGACGACTTATTCTGGCAGCAAAATAATTCCTTGATAGTACAGATTTAGTGGGCTCTCTAGCCTCCAGAGGAGTCCTTTTATTTTTATATATTCAGTAGAGGGAACAAAGGCTTCTTTGGAATTTGTAACATTGCAAGGAGCCTTTGGGAGATTTTCAGATTACTAAATTGCAAACTTCAGAACTGGGCAGACAGCAAAGCCCATTTTTTAAAACACTCTACCATACATTTGCATTACATATATCATGTCATTATTTCTTATTTTAGAAGGTTTTATATAGCTGTTCAAAGTTTTAATTTTGTATTATTAGCTATTTCATGTAAGTTCTCATTATAACTGGAGAACATAACCATTAATTAATAGAAAAACTAAACTGTACTTTGCAGAGTCTAACTCTAGGCATATATATATATATGATCAGATTTCTTGTATGCTCAGTCTGTGCATGTATATGTGTGTATATGTACATATATGCTTATCTCTTCTATCAAGGAAAAAGTCCATTTAGAAGGCGGGGCTTCACATCTCAAGAAAGAACAGATTGAACCACTTCCTTGCTTCTACAGAAGAACAACTCTGTTTTGTCTAGTGTTTATTCCAGCACAGTGTAGACCAGCAGAGGACTGCTACCAGAAATCTAGAAGAGCTTACAGTGAAACATGGAAGAAATGAAAGAAGTAAGAGCTAATAACTAACGTTTTAAAATACTGTGGTTTTGTTCATTGTCCTTCATTAAATTGACATCTTAAAAACCAACATTTGAATATCACTGTATAGTTTGCAAAGCACTCGTACATTTTTTTTTTTCATGAAATATGTCAACAGTGTGTATGGGTATATGTACAGAGTGTTGCACAGATGACTGCTTGAACATCCACATAGGTCAGCTCAAGGAGGCCTTCATTAATTTGTTATATTCATCCTTGTCTCAATAACTGACTCTCTAGCTGATTCTCTTGCTTGTTTGCTTAGAAACCTGACTAGTCACCATATTGTGAGTGAATCTGCTTCTCAAAGGTGGCCTTGTATTATTTAACCAAACTCACAGGGATGTTTGTAAAAAGATAGACTGGCTTATTAATTGACAATAGGAAATACAATTGCCAGAGAAACCAGACACAGTTGTGGCTGATGCATTCTCTCTCTGCAGGCACACTGTATGGGAAGCCCAATTTAAACTAGATGTCTATTTGCCAAACAAATGATTTTAAGTTTTTATAGCATTGGCCAAGTTAGCCAGATTTCCACAATAGGGCTATCTTCTGGACTTGTTATTTCCTAGAACCAGGGCACCTAGCCCTTAGACGTCTAGGTAATGACGTCTTTTGACTCTCTTATCACTCTTTTTGATGTTTCCAGTACTAATCAGCCTATTTCCTGACATACTCTTTCTTTAAATGAACTAAGAAATTCTCTCAGGTTGCTTGGAAATCACTCTGCTGTGTTTCAATATCTCAGGCAGGTAACTTGTTGATTCTTAAATTTAACTCTGAATTAGAGAGCAATCTGATTTCCAAATTCTTAAAGAATGCAACTACTTTAGAACAAAAGCAGGATAGCATAATAGAGCATGAATTTTAACATTAGGCAGATGGGGTGAAAAGTTGTCGTTAGCACTTTCTCTGTGAACCTCAGGCAAGTTATTTAACTTTTTTGATCTTGAAATTCCTCATCTGTAAGATGGGGATAATAATAGCTTCTTCAAAGGGACTTGTGAGGTTTTTACAAGTTAATGTGTATAAAATATTTTACATACTTGGCACCTAGCAAATATTCAATACATTATAACTATTAGTATTAGAAATATGTTCTAATTATTATTGTTAGTTAATTATTGTTCCTGCCATTTTCAACTGGAGGAAATGGAAGGTTACCAGGAAGTTATAATGTTGCGCTGCAGTCTGCAGTCACATATTCCTTCTGCTATACCATTCAGCCTTTTATTCCTATTCTGAGGAGTTGTTCAATAGGCTTTAGCACAATTCAGCAAAGTGCAGTTCACTTATTTTGGTTGTCTACTTCTAAGCCATTTGGCATAGTGAGAGCTCAGTCTCTGGGTCTGGCCCACCTAAGTGTGAAGCCTAGCCCCTCCCTCTCTTCCTTGCATGAGAGTGCAAGTCCCTTAGTGTCTCTCAGCCTGCTTACTCACCTGTAAAACAGGAGGATAAAAGTCCCATAGGGTTGCCGTGAAAATTAAGTATTTGATGTCCTTACTATAGTGCCTGGGGCATCTATTTAGCTTTCAATCTATTATTATTAGCCACGTAAAAATACCTGTTGTGAAGCTGTCCTATTAACCAGAAACTATAAAGAGTACCCAACAATTTATTCTCATACAATATCTTATTAACATTTCAGATTTCTTAATCATCAGTTTCACCATAGGTGTATAAACAGTTGTTGTGTAGGTTTTTCTCTGTTCATGGGTATCATGACCATATTTCCTAAACCATAGGTAGATACTTTATTTGAAACTTGGTAGTTAATAGAAAAAAATATTTGAAATTTTAACTGACCCAGAAATTTGTGGGATGTGTCATCATTTCTGTGGGAAGCAGTGTCTGATAGCGTAAGACAGCGGGAAGGAAGTTTAGGGAGAGAGACCCTCTCTTAAGGAAAACTGATTTCTGTTTATTTCTTAGATTATAGACATTATAATATTGTGATCTCTTAATGGTTCTTTCATTCAGTAGTTGACATGGGTTAATATATGAACCATGGAGTATGAGTAAGAAAATGTCTCATTTTCTTTTTAGGTGAAAAATTATGTAAATCATGTCTGTAACTTAACAGAGAAAAAAAGCATTTTCTCATGATTATGAAAAGGAAAACAAACATCTTAGACATGAATTTAAAGGGTTTCAACTCAAACAGTAATTTTGCCTTTTGTAAAAATTTAAACTTTTTGTCTGATTCTAAAAATAAAATATGACAATTATGGAAAATTTGGGAAATGTGTAAAAGTAAAGAGAGGGAAAAAAATTACTCTATGTCATTCACCCCAAGAAAAGTACTTGTAATGTTTTAGGTGTATTCTCTGCTTGTCTTTTTAAAGTCTATATTTTGAACTATTCAAAATGTGTAATAGAGTGAAGAATGTTTATTTCCTTCAGTGTCTGTTACAGCATATACTACACTGTATCATAATTACCTGTGTTAGCTCCTCTGGGGCAGAGATCATGTCCTAGTTTTAGTGGCATCTGTTCCCACAGCATCTGCCTCATAAAGTACTTAGCATGGTACTTCCTCAGGAAATATTAAGTACTACAAAGCTACCAGGGAAGAAACAGATAAGACCTCTTTAGAATATTCTATTTTGCTTAATTCCACAAATTAGATATTATCATTATATGTGATCAATCATTGTTTATATTTACCACACATTTATTATTTTCTTTGCTCACCATCTTTCCTTGCATCTGATATTCCACTTGGGATCATTTTCCTTTTCTCATTTTAGAACTTACTTTCACAAGGGTCCATTGATGGAAGACTTTTTTTCTTTATTTTGAATCTTAGGTACAGAGAAAGTTGAGGTAATTATAGGACATATTTCATATGTTCTAAACTCTCATTTCATTCTTCTTTCCTTTCTTATTTTCCAGTGGATAATGAGCTTTCTTTTGCTGCCTTAAAAGTTTGAATTCTTTTCTTATTCATATGGTCTTTGCATTCTAAGAGTTTTAAAGTTCCTTCTGGCATTTTTAGCTATCCTTGGCAGGAGGGTTGTTCAGGGCTCTAATCTGCTATATTGAAAGAAGCAAGATACTCTATGCCCTGCTGCCAACATAAATTAGCTCAGGAAGGATTAGTAAATAGGTAGATGATGTCATTACAATGTGGAAGTTCATTTACAATTTTTTCCAGTATGTTAATAGTTTGGGCTTATCAGTAAGCCTTGAAGTTGGTCCATGAAGCCCACTCATTCTGTATTCTTCTTCTGGGCTCAGTTTGGCCATGTTTTCCCTTTGAAGTGCTTATTGCCAAGAAATCCCTAAACTTTTTGCTTTTTGCCTTTGTTTCCATAACTCTGCAGACTCAACTCTTTCTTTAGGTCATCTTTACAGTAAGCCTGACTTTTTAAAAGAAGATAAAGTTTTATACTTACTATAGTATTATTCCTTTATTTTTTAGGAATTTGACATATCTCTTTAAATGCACCAATATTATTATTAAGATTGTCAGTGTTTTTAATAGCATTCTACTTACATAATAACATAATGTTTAAGGTTTGGAGTGGTCTATACCAACCTGTTTTTTCAATAAGTACTATAGTTTTTAGTGAGTAATTTTGCAAAATACAAGTTTGTTTGCTTTAGGAGTACACATGTCTATCACATCGGAAATGCTTATGTAATCAAAAGGAATCTTTTGAAGGTAGAACTAATATGATTTGATAATGGATTTATTAACCTTAAAAAATAAGACAGTCCATTATTTTATCAGCAAAAACAGGTTTATTCAGCAGAGAATTGCAATCCAGCACATGCAAGCTATGGGCATGTCTGGAGAACAAAAGAGGGGAATTCTTTTTAAAGAGGAAGGGGCTGAGTTGGGAGGGCTGTTCTAAGCAAAAAGTTCCGTTGGAGGCCACGGGGAGTCTTAAATATTGTAGCTTCACACTGGCTGAGTTGTGACAGTCTCTCATTGGCTGGACTGTAGCAGGGAGGCAGAAGGCAGAAACCTTCCTTCTTCCTGCTGGGTAATAAAGTAGCTAAAACATTATGGCCTCTGTCTCTTCCAGTGGGGTCTGAGATTTAATGAGGAGTGGTGAGTGTGAGAGCTTCTCCTCCTGGCCTCCAGATGCCATGTCAGTGAGGTTTCCTTTTATTGATTTTCACAGATTTAATGTTGGGTGGGAGAAAAGGAGAGAAATCCCTGGCTACCCAAAGCTTTTTGGCTGAGCAGTTAAAATATTGGAGTTCTTTACTACTCAGATTGGGGACATTGTGGGAGGTTGCATTTGAGGATGACAGTAAAGAGTTTGCCTTGGGGCATTTACATTTTTTTTTTGGTATCATTAATCTACAATTACATGAGGAGCATTATGTTTACTAGACTCCCCCCTTTACTAAGTTCCCCCCACAAACCCCATTACAGTCACTGTCCATCAGTGTAGTAAGATGCTGTAGAGTCACTACTTGTCTTCTTCTCTGTGTTGCACAGCCCTCCCCGTGCCTCCCCCCACATTATACATGCTAATCTTAATGGCCTGTTTCTCTTTACCCCCCCTTATCCCTCCCTTCCCACCCACCCTCCCCGGTCCCTTTCCCTTTGGTAACTGTTAGTCCATTCTTGGGTTGGGGGTTTCTGCTGCTGTTTTGTTCCTTCAGTTTTTGCTTTGTTCTTATACTCCACAGATGAGTGAAATCATTTGGTACTTGTCTTTCGCGACGTGACTTATTCCTCTGAGCATAATACCCTCTAGCTCCATCCATGTTATTGCAAATGGTAGGATTTGTTTTCTTCTTATGGCTGAATAATATTCCATTGTGTATATGTACCACCTCTTCTTTATCCATTCATCTCCTGATGGACACTTAGGTTGCTTCCATTTCTTGGCTATTGTAAATAGTGCTGCGATAAACATAGGGGTGCATCTGTCTTTTTCAAACTGGGCTGCTGCATTCTTAGGGTAAATTCCTAGAAGTGGAATTCCTGGATCAAATGGTAAGTCTATTTTGAGCATTTTGAGGAACCTCCATACTGCTTTCCACAATGATTGAACTAATTTACATTCCCACCAGCAGTGTAGGAGGGTTCCCCTTTCTCCACAACCTCGCCAACATTTGTTGTCATTTATCTTTTGGATGGTGGCAGTCCTTACTGGTGTGAGGTGATATCTCATTGTGGTTTTAATGACTAGCAATGTGGAGCATCTTTTCATGTGTCTGTTGGCCATCTGAATTTCTTCATTGGAGAACTGTTTGTTCGGCTCCTCTACCCATTTTTTAATTGGATTATTTGCTGTGTTTGTTTGTTGAGGTGCGTGAGCTCCTTACATATTTTGGATGTCAACTCTTTATCTGATCTGTCATTTGTAATATATTCTTCCATACTGTAGGATGCCTTTTTGTTCTATTGATGGTGTCCTTTGCTGTACAGAAGCTTTTCAGCTTGATATAGTCCCACTTGTTCATTTTTGCTTTTATTTCCTTGCCTGGGGAGATATGTTCATGAAGAAGTCGCTTATGTCCAAGAGATTTTTGCCTATGTTTTTTTCTAAGAGTTTTATGGTTTCATGACTTACATTCAGGTCTTTGATCCATTTTGAATTTACTTTTGTGTATGGGGTTAGACAGTGATCCAGTTTTATTCTCTTACATGTAGCTGTCCAGTTTTGCCAACACCAACTGTTGAAGAGGCTGTCATTTCCCTATTGTATGTCCATGGCTCCTTTATCGTATATTAATTGACCATATATGTTTGGGTCAAAGTCTGGAGTCTCTATTCTGTTCCACTGGTCTGTGGGTCTCTTCTTGTGCCAGTACCAAATTGTCTTGATTACTGTGGCTTTGTAGTAGAGCTTGAAGTTGGGGAGCAAGATCCCCCAAACTTAATTCTTCCTTCTCAGGATTGCTTTGGCTATTCATGGTCTTTGGTGGTTCCATATGAATTTTAGAACTATTTGTTCCAGTTTGTTGAAGAATGCTGTTGGTAATTTGATAGGGACAGCATTGAATCTGTAGATTGCTTTGGGTGGGATGACAATTTTGACAATATTAATTCTTCCTACACAAGAGCATGGGATGAGTTTCCATTTGTTGGTGTCCTCTTTAATTTCTCTTAACAGTGTCTTGTAGTTTTCAGGGTATAGGTCTTTCACTTCCTTGGTTTGATTTATTCCTAGGTATTTAATTCTTTTTGATGCAATTGTGAATGGAATTGTTTTCCTGATTTCTCTTTCTGTTAGTTCATTGTTACTGTATAGGAAAGCCACAGATTTCTGTGTATTAATTTTCTATCCTGCAACTTTGCTGTATTCCAATATTAGTTCTAGTAGTTGTGGAGTGGAGTCTTTAGGGTTTTTTTATGTACAATATCATGTCATCTGCAAATAGTGACAGTTTGACTTATTCTTTACTGATCTGGATTCCTTTTATTTCTTTGTTTTGTCTGATTGCCATGGCTAGGACCTCCAGTACTATGTTGAATGACAGTGGGGAAAGTGGGCATCTCTGGCTTGTTTCTGATCTTAGTGGAAAAGCTTTCAGCTTCTCGCTGTTAAGTATGATGTTGGCTGTGGGTTTATCATATATGGCCTTTATTAATGTGATGTACTTGCCCTCTATACTCATTTTCTTGAGAGTTTTTGTCATGAATGGATGTTCAATTTTGTCGAATGCTTTTTCAGCATCTATGGAAATGATCATGTGGTTTTTGTCCTTTTTGTTTATGTGGTGGATGATGTTAATGAATTTTCGAATGTTGTACCATCCTTGCATCCCTGAGATGAATCCCACTTGGTCATTGTGTAGGATCCTCTTGATGTATTTTTGAATACAGTTTGCTAATATTTTGTCAAGTATTTTTGCATCTATGTTCATCAGGGATATTGGTCTGTAATTTCTTTTTTGGTGGGTTCTTTGCCTGGTTTTGGTATTAGGGTTATGCTGGCTTCATAGAATGAGTTTGGAAATATTCCCTCCTCTTGTATTTTTTTGGAAAACTTTAAGGAGAATGGGTATTATGTCTTCTCTGTATGTCTGATAAAATTCCATGGTAAATCCGTCTGGCCTGGAGGTTTTGCTCTTGGGTAGTTTTTTGATTACCGCTTCAATTTCCTTGCTGGTAATTGGTCTGTTTAGATTTTCTGTTTCTTCCTTGGTCAGTCTTGGAACGTTGTATTTTCCTAGAAAGTTGTCCATTTATTCTAGGTTTTCCAGCTTGTTAGCATATAGGTTTCCATAGTAGTCTCTAATAATTCTTTGTATTTTTGGGGGAGCCATCATGATTTTTTCATTTCTCATTTCTGATTCTGTTGATGTGTGTTGATTCTCTCTCTTTCTCTTAATAAGTCTGGCTAGGGGCTTATCCATTTTATTTATTTTCTCAAAGAACCAGCTCTTGGTTTCATTGATTTTTTCTATTGTTTTATTCTTCTCAATTTTATTTTTTTCTTCTCTGGTCTTTATTATGTCCATCCTTCTGCTGACTTTGGGCCTCATTTGTTCTTCTTTTTCCAATTTCAATAATTGTGTCTTTCATTTGGGATTGTTGTTCCTTCTTTAAATATGCCTGGATTGCTATGTACTTTCCTCTTAGAACTGCTTTTGCTGCATCCCACAGAAGTTGAGTCTATGTGTTGTTGTTGTCATTTGTCTCCATATATTACTTGATCTCTATTTTAATTTGGTCGTTGATCCATTGATTATTTAGGAGCATATTGTTAAGCCTCCATGTGTTTGTGAGCCTTTTTGTTTTCTTTGTACAATTTATTTCTAGTTTTATCCCTTTGTGGTCCAAGAAGTTGGTTGGTAGAATTTCAATCTTTTTTAATTTACTGAGGCTCTTTTTGTGGCCTAGTATGTGGTCTATTCTGGAGAATGTTCCATGTGCACTTGAGAAGAATGTGTATCCTGCTGCTTTTGGTTGTAGAGTTCTGTAGATGTCTATTAGGTCAATCTGTTCTAGTGTGTTGTTCAGTGCCTCTGTGTCCTTACTTATTTTCTGTCTGGTGGATCTGGAGTGAGTGGTGTGTTGAAGTCTCCTAAAATGAATGCATTGCCTTCTATTTCCTCCTTTAATTCTGTTAGTATTTGTTTCACATATGCTGGTGCTCCTGTATTGTGTGCATATATATTTATAATGGTTATATCCTCTTGTTGGACTGACCCCTTTATCATTATGTAATGTCCTTCTTTATCTCTTGTTACTGTCTTTGTTTTGAAGTCTATTTTGTCTGATTCTAGTACTGCAACACCTGCTTTTTTCTTCCTGTTGTTTGTATGAAATATCTTTTTCCATCCCCTTGACTTTTAGTCTGTGTATGTCTTTGGGTTTGAGGTGCATCTCTTGTAAGCAGCATACAGATGGATCTTGCTTTTTTATCTATTCTATTACTCTGTGTCTTTTAATTGGTGCATTCAGGGTGATTATTGAAAGATATGTACTTATTGCCATTGCAGGTTTTAGATTTGTGCTTACCAATGATTCAAGGTTAGCTTCTTTACCTATCTAACTGTCTAACTTAACTCACTTATTGAGCTATTATAAACACAGTCTAATGATTCTTTGTTTCTCTCCCTTCTTATTCCTCCTCCTCCATTCTTTATATGTTAGGTGTTTTATTCTGTACTCTTTTGTGTTTCCTTTGACTGCTTTTGTGATTAGTTGATTTTATTTTTTGACTTTAGTTAGTATTTCGTTGGTCTGCTTTCTTTGCTGTGATTTTATTTTCTCTGGTGACATCTATTTAGCCTTAGGAGTGCTCCCCTCTAGAGCAGTCCCTCTAAAATACCCTGTAGAGGTGGTTTGTGGGAGGCAAATTCCCTTAACTTTTGCTTGTCTGGGAATTGTTTAATCCCTCCTTTATATTTAAATGATAATCGTGCTAGATACAGTATCCTTGGTTCAAGGCCCTTCAGTTTCATTGCATTAAATATGTCATGCCATTGTCTTCTGGCCTGTAAGGTTTCTGTTGAGAAGTCTGATGATAGCCTGATGGGTTTTCCTTTGTAGGTGTCCTTTTTTCTCTCCCTGGCTGCCTTTAATACTCTGTCCTTGTCCGTGATCTTTGCCATTTTAATTATTATGTGTCTTGGTGTTGTCCTCCTTGGGTCCATTCTGTTAGGAGTTCTGTGGGCTTCCTTGATCTGGGAGACTCTTTCCTCCCACAGTTTGGGAAATTTTTTAGCAATTATTTCTTCAAATACACTTTCTCTCCCTTTTTCTCTCTCTTCTTCTTCTGGTACCCCTATAATGCAAATATTGTTCCATTTTGGATTGGTCACACAGTTCTCTTAATATTCTTTCATTCCTGGAGATCCTTTTATCTCTCTCTGCCTCAGCTTCTCTGTGTTCCTGTTCTCTGATTTCTATTCCATTAACGGCCTCTTGCACCTCATCCTGTCTGCTCTTAAGTCCTTCCAGAGATTGTTTTATTCCTGTATTCTCCCTCTCAGCTTTATCCATTAGCTCTTGCATATTTCTCTGCAGCTCCATCAGCATGGTTATAACCTTTATTTTGAATTCTTTTTCAGGAAGATTGGTTAAATGTATCTCCCCAGGCTCCTTGTCTGTGTGATTCTGGTCTGGATCAAATTATTCTGCCTTTTCATGGCGATAGAGGTAGTCATGAGCAGTTGGCATGTGTGTCAGCTGGGAGAACAAAGTCCCTTCTTGCTTGCTGGTTGCCTTCCTTTCCTGTGAGAACAGCAACCCCTAGTGGCTTGTGCTGGGCAGCTGCTTGCCGATGGGGCCTCTGAGGCTTTCCCAGGTGGCTGCGGAGGAAGCTCTGCATGGTTGCTGTGGGTGGGGCTGCTCTCAGGCTGCTCCCCTGCTATGGCGGGGCTGCGCCAGAGGGGGAATGGATGGAAGGCTGTTTAGCACCATGAGGGGCCTCAGAGCTGTGCTGCCTCCCAGAGGGTTAGGGCACCGGACTTCCCCGGGATTACTGGCTGCTGAGCTGAGTGTGCTGGGATGCTTCCATCCCGCTGTGAGGCCCCTGTCCCCTTTTGTCCCAGGGGTGCTGTCTGTGGGGATCTGCTTGCAGATTTTACTGCTCCATTTCCCTAATATCCAGCACAGCATGCACTGTGTGTCTGTGCTCCCAGTGTGGATGACTAGGGCTGGGTATTTAGCAGTCCTGGGCTCCCTCTCCCTCCCCACTTTGAGTCCTTGCCTCCCGCCAGGGAGCTGGGGTTGGGGGCACGCTCGGGTCCCGCCAGGCCGCAGCTTGTATTTTACCCCTCCGTGAGGTGCTGAGTTCTCGCAGGTATAGATGTAGCCTGGCTGTTGTGCTGTATCTTCTGGTCTCTCTTTTAGGAATATTTGTATTTGTTGTATTTTCAAAAATATATATGGTTTTGGGAGGAGATTTATGCTGCCCTTCTCATGCCACCATCTTGGCTCCTCCCCGCTGCATGTACATTTTGATGTGTATATTAGACATCCAAGTGTATCTGTCAAGTACACAATTGTGTATGTGTTTAGAATGCAGTGTAACTTAGAGATATAAATTTGGAAGTCATCAACATATAGCTCTCATACTTAAAGACTTGAGACTATAGGAGATAACCTAGGGAGTGAAAAGAAGATTCAGGGCTGAGCCAGTGTTTAGAGGTTATAAAGGTGAGAAATCAGCAAAGCAATATGAGAAGGAGTGGCATATGAAGTAGGAGGAAAACCAGCAGAGTGTGGTGTCCCAAAAGAGGAATTATGAAAGTGTTTTAAGAAAAGAATGTGAACAACTGGGTCAGATATCACAGACAGGCTATGTGGAATGAGGACAGATAATTAACTTTTGGTTTTGTTTCATGGAGGTCATTAATAACTTTGACAGAAGTTGCTGTCTGGAGTAGTTGATGTGAAAGCCTGGTTGGAGTGAATTCAGGAGAGTGGTAGGAGAAGACAAAGGGACATGACTAAGGTTGATCCTTTCCTGAAGTTGTGCTGTATAGCTGTATAAGGGGGATGAAGAAATGGAACAGAAGCTGGAGCAGGAGGATGGGTATGAGATGGAAGGGAGGTTTTTTGTTATTGTTTTTGTTTTTATTTTTAATGGGAGATAAGATAGCATGTCTCTGATGATTATAATGATTAGTGGAAAAAAGCTTGATAAAGAAATAAAGGAGCCAACTGCAAGTGTTGTCTTTGCAATAAGAGGGAATGGGACTCAGTGCACAAGAGGAGGGACTGGCCTTAGGAGTGAGGGAAATTTATTAACTCTCACAGGAGGAAGAGTATGTGGGAGCTGGCAGATTTGGTATGCAGAGCTTACCACTTACTTCCACTTCAGTAAGTGGAAGTTCTCTTTGGAATGCTTCTTTTTTCTCAGTGAAATAAGAAGTGAAGTACTCAGCTGAGAGTGAAGACAGAGAAGGTGTGGTGGAGATTTGAGGGGAGAGAAGAATGAACTAATGATCTAGATCTCCAGAGAATGGGGGAGAGGCCAGGAAAATGTAGCAGGATTGCTCAGCAGGAGGAAAGACTCACGTGAGATCAGTGGACATGAATTTAAAGTGAAACCCATCAGGACAGGCTGTGCTGTTTCTCCAGCCACATTCACCTACTGGAATGAGATGCAGAAGAAGTGAAGAGCTGCATTTAAAGAAGTTGGAGTTTTGTCAACAGAGTATAATGGAACCAAAGATGGTCATAGGAGTGGTGAATGTTTTCAAGGGAGTGATTATACTGATGGACTATAGAATCTAAGCTGGGTAAGAAAGCAAATGAGAATAGGACTGGGGAAAGGAATTTTGGAAAGTGTTTAAAGTCAATGGATTATAGTTTCCCAGTATGGTCAAATACTTGTTGAAATCCAGCTATTAAAGTACATAGAAAGGGAGGATTCTCAAGATGGCTGCATGGGAAATCTCCTCCCAAAACCATATATATTTTGAAAATACAGCAAATACAACTATTCTTAAAAGAGTGACCATAAGATACAGTACACCAGCCAGGCTACATCTACATCTGTGAGAACTCAACATCTCACAGAAAAGAATAAGATACAAAGCCATGATCCAGTGGGACTGGAGCACACCCCCCAACCCAGCTCACTGGTAGGAGGAAAAGAATCAGAGTGGGGAGGGAGTGGAAGCACAGGACTGCTAAATAACCAGCCCTAGTAATCTGCACCGGGAGCACAGGCACACATTGCATGGTGTACTGGATATTAGAGGAATGGAAAAGCAAAATCCAAGACTAAGACTGCAAACAGGTCCACACAGCCGGCTACCCTGGGACAAAAGAAGAGTGGGTGCTTTAAAAGTCTTAAAGGGACAAGGGTTTAACAGGTGGACAAAATCATCCTGGCACAGTCAGCCCAGCAGGCTGGGAACTTTAAGGAACTTCAGGCACCAAAATCCCCTGGTTGATGACAACGCAGCTCTGAAGCCCCTCACAATGATAAGCAGCCTGCCGCTCATTCCCTCCCACCAGCACTGCAAACAAACCAACTCATCCACCATTGCTGCAGACCAGCCAGGGAGCAGCCTCACCCACAGCAACTGCATAGAGTCTTCTCCCAGCACGCAGCTAACCAGCCCAGACACAGAGGCTGCCCCCCATGCACAGTTGACCAGCACAGAGTCTGTTAAGTACTAGGGCTCTGTTCTTGCGGCAAACATGTGCTGCTCACCTGCAACCCCTGCCAGTGCCCTAGGCTATCCCGAGGCCAACCCACCCATGGCAGCTCAGGGGATTAACCCAGAGGCTGCATCCTGTGTGCCTGGCACAGGCAGCGGAGATGGGGGCAGAGTCCAGGAAGCACGAAGGGGCTCTGTTCTCATACCAGAACACACACTGTTTGCCTGCAGCCCCTGCCAATATTCTGGACCATCCTGAGGGCCACCCTGCCCACAGCAGCTCAGGGAATTAACCCAGAGGCTGCTCTCTGTGTGCGGTTAACCAGAACAGACAGCAGTGACAGGCAAGGCAACTGGCAAGCATGAAGGGACTTTATTCTCCCAGCTGACACACACGCCACTCTCCAGTGACTACTCCCATTGCCATGAAAAGGCAGGAGAACCTTGTTCCATCCAAAATGCCTCAAACACCAGAGATATAACCATTATAAATATCTATGCACCCAACACAGGAGCACTGACATATGTGAAACAAATACTAACAGAATTAAAGGGGGAAATAGAATGCAATTAATTCATTTTAGGAAACTTCAGCACACCACTCACTCTAAAGAACAGATCAACCAGAGAGTAAATAAGTAAGAACACAGAGGCACTGAACAACACATTAGAACAGATGGACCTAACAGACATCTATAGAACATTCTACCCAAAAGCAGCAGGATACACATTCTTCTCAAGTGCACATGGAACATTTTCCAGAATAGACCACATACTAGGCCACAAAAAGAGCCTCAGCAAGTTAAAAACGATTGAAATTGTACCAACCAACTTCTCAGATCACAAAGGTGTAAAACTAGAAGTAAATTGTACAAAGAAAACAAAAAGGCTCACAAACACATAGAGGCTTAGCAACATGCTCCTAAATAATCAATGTATCAATGACAAAATTAAAACAGAGATCAAGCAGTATATGGAGACAAATGAAAACAATAACACAGTCCTCCAACATCTGTGGGATGCAGTGAAGGCAGTTATAAGAGGAAAGTATATAGCAATCCAGGTCTATTGAAAGAAGGAAGAACATTCCCAAATGAATAGTCTTAAGTCACAATTATTGAAACTGGAAAAAGAAGAACAAATGAAGCTCAAAGTCAGCAGAAGGAGAGACATAATAAAGATCAGAGAAGAAATAAATAAAACTGAGAAGAATAAAACAATAGAAAAAATTAATGAAATGAAGAGCTGAATCTTTGGGAAAATAAGCAAAACAGATAAACCCCTAGCCAGACTTATTAAGAAAAAAAGAGAATCTACACACATTAACAGAATCAGAAATGAGAAAGGCAAAATCACTACAGACACTACAGAAATATAAAGAATTATTAGAAAATACTATGAAAAACTATCCACTAATAAACTGGGCAAACTAGAAGAAATGCACAACTTTCTAGAAAAATAAAACCTTGCAAGACTGACCCAGGGAGAAACAGAAAATCTAAACAGACCAATTACCATCAATGCAATTGAATTGGTAATAAAAAAAACTACCCAAGAACAAATTGCGGACCAGATGGCTTCACTGCTGAATTTTATCAGACATTTAGAGAAGACATAATACCTGTTTTCCTTTAAGTTTTCCAAAAAAATAGGAGGAAATACTTACAAACTCATTCTATGAAGCCAGTATCACTCTAATACCTAAACCAGGCAAACACACCACAAAAAAAGAAAACCACAGACCAATATCCCTGATGAACATAGATGCAAAAATACTCAACAAAATATTAGCAAACCAAATTCAAAAATACATCAAGAGGATCGTACATGATGAGCAAGTGGGATTCATCCCAGGGATGCAAGGATGCTACAACATTTGAAAATCCATCAACATCATCCACTATATCAATAAAAAGGACAAAAACCACATGATTATCTCCATAGGTGCTGAAAAAGCATTTGACAAAATTCAACACTCATTCATGATAAAAACTCTCAACAAAACGGGTATAGAAGACCAATACCTCAACATAATAAAGGCCATATATGACAAACCCACAGCCAACATCATACTTAACACATAATAAAGGCCATATATGACAAACCCACAGCCAACATGATACTTAACAGTGAAGAACTGAAAGCTTTTCCTCTAAGATCAGGAACAGGACAAGGATGCCCTCTCTGCCCACTTTTATTCAACATCGTACTGGAGGTCCAAGCCACAGCAATCAGACAACACTAATAAAAGGCATCCAGATTGGTAAAGAAGAAGTCAAACTGTCACTGTTTGCAGATGATATGATATTGTACATAAAAAACCAGAAGAATCCACTCCAGAACTTCTAGAACTAATATGTGAATCCAGCAAAGTTGCAGGATACAAGATTAATACTCAGAAATCTGTTTTTTCCTATACACTAATGATGAACTAGCAGAAAGAGAAATCAAGAAAACAATTCCATTCACAATTGCATCAAAAAGAATAAAATACCTAGGAATAAACCTAACCAAGGAAGTGAAAGACCTATACCCTGAAAACTGTAAGACATTTTTAAGAGAAATTAAAGAGGATGCTAATAAATGGAAATTCATCCCATGCTCTTGTGTAGGAAGAATTAATATTGTCAAAATGGACATCCTGCTTAAAGCAATCTACAGATTCAGTGCAATTCCTGTCAAAATACCAACAGCATTCTTCAATGAACTGAGCAAATAGTTCCTAAATTCATATGGAACCACAAAAGACTCTGAATAGCCAAGGCAGTCCTGAAAAGGAACAATAAAGCAGCGGGCATTACACTCCCTGACTTCAAGCTGTACTACAAAGCCACAGTAATCAAGACAATTTGGTACTGGCACAAGAACAGACCCACAAACCAGTGGAACAGAATAGAGAGTCCAGATATTAACCCAAGCATATATGGTCAATTAATATATGATAAAGGAGCCATGGAAATACAGTGGAAATATGACCCTCTTCAACAGCTGGTGTTGACAAAACTGGACAGCTACATGTAAGAGAATGAAACTGGATTACTGTCTAACTCCATACACAAAAGTAAACTCAAAATGGATTAAAGACCTGAATGTAAGTCATGAATCTGTAAAACTCTTAGAAGAAAACATAGGCAAAACTGTCTTGAATATAAACATGAGCAACTTTTTCATGAGCATATCTCCCCAGGCAAGGGAAAGAAAAGCAAAAATGAACAAGTGGGACTATATCAAACTAAAGCTTCTGTACAGCAAAGGACACCATCAATAGAACAAAAAGGCATCCTACAGTATGTGAGAACTATATTCATAAATAGCATATCCAATAAGGGGTTGACATCCATAATGTATAAAGAGTTCACTTACCTCAACAAACAAAAAGCAAATAATCAGATTAAAAAATGGTTGGAGGATATGAACAGACAGTTCCCCAAAGAAGAAATTCAGGAGGCCAATAGGCACATGAAAAGTTGCTCCACATCCCTAATCATCAGAGAAATGCAAATTAAAACCACAATGAGATATCACCTTACACCAGTTAGGATGGCCAACATCCAAAAGACAAATGACAACAAATGCTGGTGAGGGTGTGGAGAAAGTGGAACCCTCCTACACTGCTGGTGGGAGTTTAAATTAGTTCAACCATTGTGAAAAGCAGTATGGAGGTTCCTCAAAAAACTCAAAATAGAAATACCATTTGACCCAGAAATTCCACTCCTAGGAATTTACCCTAAGAATGCAGGACTCCAGATTCAAAAAGACATATGCACCCCTTTGTTTATTGCAGCACTATTTACAATAGCCAAGAAATGGAAGCAACCTAAGTGTCCATCAGTAGATGAATGGATAAAGAAGAGGTGGTACATATACACAATGGAATATTATTCAGCCATAAGAAGAAAACAAATCCTACCATTTGCAATAACATGGATGGAGCTAGAGGGTATTATGCTCAGAGGAATAAGCCACGTGGAGAAAGACAAGTACCAAATGATTTCACTCATCTGTGGAGTATAAGAACAAAGCAAAAACTGAAGGAACAAAACAGCAGCAGAAACCCCCAACCCAAGAATGGACTAACAGTTACCAAAGGGAAAGGGACTGGGGAGGGTGGGTGGGATGGGAGGGGTAAGGGGAATAAGGGGCATTACGATTAGCACACATAACATTGGGGTGGGGCACGGAGAAGGCAGTATAGCACAGAGAACACAAGCAGTGATACTATAGCATCTTACCATGCTGTTAGTCACCAGGGACATTGACTGTATTGGGATATGTGGTGGGGACTTGATAACGGGGAATCTAGTAACCACAATGTTGCTCATGTGATTGTATATTAATGATACCATAATAAAAATATTATACCTCAACTGAAAAATAATTCCAAGTAAGAAATAGAAAGTGACTTTATAGGGATTGTCCTGTAAAGATATTCACCAGTGGTAAATTTTCAGACAGAGTGTATAGAATTGCTTAAGTTTTTAAAAAGTAACATAGATGAAAGATAGAATGAATCTTGCCCTCATTATATAGATGTAGGTATAGATAGATAAAATACACACACACACACAGGGTGGGACTGTGAATGATTTTCTTTTCTTTCTGGTATGTTTCCAGCACTTTTCAAATTTAAAAAATTCACATACTAAGGAGGAAAAATGGGTAGCAAGGGAGAAAAAATGGAAGAAATGAGTTAAGAAAAAAATTACTACTAGTTTAAAACAAAACAGGCAATAAAGAAGGAAAATAGGAGACCTTAAAGCAGCAAAAGAAAAAGAAGAGAAACATATGGGAAATATGGCTAAAAAGAAAAGCTACAAATTCAGGAAACTTAGACGCAGCAAGTTTGTACTGAAACTTTGATAAGTGCTGGAAAGAGCAAGTCTTAACATGGGGTGCTAAGCTGAGAGCAGATACCATTTCATGGGCAATGGTACAGGCAGAAAGATGGTTTTGATGACTTAACTCAATTTAACTTGGAAAACTTGACCATTCACTGCTCTTAGCTCACTTGTCATCTATGGGGACCTATTGCTGATGTGTAGAAAAAAAAGGATCTAGGAGTATGAAGTGTGTAAGAGAGTTGGGACTACGGGAAGTTAGGAAGATAATTTTTCAATCATTTAACTTTTAGTAGGTAGGTTCAACTGTTTCAAAATTCCAGTTTCTGGAAGAAGCTCTATTGCTGGAAAGCCTATTAGGCAGAAAGACAGAAATGAGCAGAATGAAAAGGAAATAGAGCTCCCCCCCCCCAACCCCGCCAAATGATTCAGGGAGTGAATCACATAGAGCCAGAGAGTCAGAAATGATGAGAGTGTCAATCAGATGAAACCACAGGGGCCAAGAGTGACTCAGGAAATGTCCAGGGTCTCCCTAGATAAACATCAGAAGCACAGGCTCAGCACAGCCCAGGTCCTCATTTCATCAATCAGAACAAGTCTAGAGAGCTAAGAGCTGTCAATCAAGACTTCTCTGCCCTGCCAAAACCACATAAGATAAGCCTCAAGATGAGCATCCTGGGCCTGTCTCACCTTAGGCAGGCCCGCTCTGTTATTTTAATGCAGAATGTATTAAAACTTACTTTGCTTTCTTAACTTTGGTTTCTCGCCTCACTATATCTGACTTCCCTACGACACTGAGACAAGTTTCTTCCTTCCTATAAGCCTATATTCAAAAACTGCAACTCATTAGTGTGGGGTGAGAAATTTTAAAAAGTTCTGTTTCGAAAGGTTGGTAGAATATTCTGAGGCTGGACTTGAGAATCTAGCAGCTGCGCTCTGCAGACAATCAGATAAGCAGAGACATGGTAGGACTAATGACAAAGGCAAGAAATAGCACTTTCTTAGTTTTTAGAGTTAATAAATACTCCCAAACTGAACCTTTGATCCAGTTGCATAAACTGTGTTGTTTTCTCTGTTTTAGATTAATTTGATCTACAGAAAAAAGCAAAGGAACATAATCAGAGACTGAATGAGGAGATTTTGGCTTTAAGAAACAGGGTTCGATCACTTGACTCAGAGAAAAAAAATGCTTGGGGAAGTGGTAAGTTGTTTGGTTTGTTTTTAGAATTTATTTAAATGTGTATAAAAGAAAAATCAACAGCTAGGACAACCTAGGTATATATACATCAAACTTCAGTCATTAGTGAAGACTGATACTGGTGGCTATAGCAGCCCAGATAGATGCCGTACTTTGACATAGAGGCAGTCTATCAGTATTTATATTTTATGCATTTTAACTACCTAGGCTAAACAGTAATGTTATTGCTATTGTGTCAATTTTTTTTCCAATTCCCTCCTTCTAGGATCTTTTAATAAGGATTTAGATAATAGTTTATACTTCACTTTGAATTCTATCATTGGCAACTAATACCATTTTCTCTGAATTGTGGTTCTGATTTCTATTTTCCCTGATTATTAATACAATTGAACACATTTGTAAATGCTTTCTAGCTATTTTAACATAAAGATAGCTACTTACTTAACAAATAAAACAGAAGCTTAAGCAAGAAAAAAATAGCTTATACTGAACACATTTACCAAATAGAAAGTATTACTCTATTATATTGAATAAGTTTGAGTTGTGTTGTATTTTTTAACCATTTCACCTTTTAATTTATTGATTTTTAATATGTACTTCCAAGTTCTGGATATATTATATATCTCTTCAATTTTAGTTTATATTCATTCATATCGCTAGTGTGTAACATGATGCCTGGCATATACTAAGTTCTCAAGAAATTTTGTTGCAAGAATTAGCAAATAACCATTAGGATGGCTATTACCAAAAAAAAAAGAAACAGAAAATAAAGAATGTTGATGAGGATGTGGAGAAATTAGAACCATTGTCGTTGAGAATGAAAAATGGTACAGTCACTGTGGAAAACAGAATGTCACTTCTTTTAAAATGTAAACATAGAATTACCATTTAAACCAGTATATACCCAAAATAACTGAAAACAGGGACTTAAACAGTGCTCATGTTCATAGCAGTGTTATTCACAATAGCCAAAAGGTTTAAGCAATCCAAGTATCCATTGATGGATGAATAGGTAAAGAGAATATGGTATATACTTGCAATGGAATATTATTCAGCCTTAAGAAGAACAAAAATTCTGACATAGGCTACAAGATGAAAGAAACTTGAAGACATTTCTGCTAAGTGAAATAAGCCAGTCACAAAAAGATAAATAGTATATGATTCCACTTCTATGAGGTACATAATGTAGTCAAAATCAGGTGGCAGCCAGGGACTCAGGGAAGGGGAGATAAGCAGTTATTGTTGAATGGGTATAAAGTTTCAATTTTGCAAGATGAAAAGAATTCTGGGTGGATGGTGATGATGACACTGTACTGTGAATGTATTTAATGCTACTGAACTGTATACTTAAAATGGTTAACATGGTAAACTTTGTGTTATACATATTTTATCGTAATTTTTAAAATGCAATAATAAAAAAGAATGAACAAACAAATACTATTTAAATTGTCTTAGTCTTTGTAAATTTACACATTTCATATGTATCATATAATTTATGAGTATTATATATACCAATATATATCTATATGTTTAATACACATGTATACATATGTACATGCATGATAAAGTTCAGGAAGGGTACATCCCAAACAATGTTACTTCTGGAAAAAGAAAAGGGGTTGTGGGGTAAGGTTATATGAAAGAAAATACCCCTTTTTACTCCATATACCTATATACTTTTTTGACTTTATATGCTTAAGCGTTGTTTGAATTTTTTTTACACGAAGAGTGTATTCATATATTGTACATTTTAAAACAAGGCAACACCCCCTCAGTACTCTCATATTTAAAATACTTTTGTATTTAAGGTTGAAAGACTTAAAGGAGAGATTTGTGAATCTCAAGAGATTAAGCAACCTGGAAACCACTCCCCTGGAAAAACTGTGAGCGCTGAACAGAGAGTAGAGGTATTTTAAAATCTGTTCTTCCTGGTTTCTAATTTGTAAGTGAGTTGCATTTTTATAGAGTATACCAGAGTGATTGGTGCTGATCATTTGCTACTCTCTTCTTATTGCCTTTTTCTATTGCTTAGCCAATTAGAGTATTAGAAGAAATTGGGGTACAGAGGATGGCTTTCTATTTACCTCTTCCCCATTGGGAACAATATGAAGAATATAATTGATTGTTTCTTTAAAGAAAAAAGGAATCTTACAAAGATATATTTTAACATTTTTGGTCATCAGAATGAAGTTATCTATAGAATCAACCAATGGCTGGGGAATGGGAAGTTGGAATCACACTTAAAGGAATAAATATTGTAGAGAACTAATAAGGTTTAGGCACTGTGTTTAGTGTCTACTCTTTTCAGTGTAATCAGCCTCTGAAGTAGTGAGCAAAGTCATCAATTGCAAGATAGAAGAAAGCAAGAGTCCATGTGTTTAGATAGGGCTGTTTCAGACATTCAGATCAAGGAGCTGGGCATTCTTTCCTCTTACACACGTAAGATGAGTGACATGCCTTGCTGCTGAGGGATCTCATTCACAATAACTCGTTTTTATTTTAAGTCCCTGGGCCCCATTCAACTTCTTAGGTATCATGGGTAAGTACAGCTACAGGATTGCCCAGCTCCCAAGGCAAACAGTTAGTATCCTTCCTTGTTTTCCAACCTCCCTTGCCTGTTAACAATGCATTTTTATAGGAAGGGAGGGAAGAAAAGAGGGTGAGAGAGAGGAAGGTGGGAAGGAAAGAAGGAAGTGGGGGAGAAAGTGAGTGAGGAAAGAGGGAGGGAGGGAGGAAGGAAATGAATGTGTTATCAAACTTGCATGTTTACTAAGAGATTGGTGAGAATGGATGTCAGTGTAGTTTTAATTTTCATTTATCTATTTATATGGAGATTGAGCAATTTTCGTGTTTTTAAAGTTATTTGTATTTCTTTTATAAAATTAACTTACTGAAATATTTAATACAATATATACATACATATTTTAAGAATTGGGCTCAATGAGCTTTGACAAATGCATACATTTGTTTAACCACCATCACTGCAATCAAGAAAGAAAACATGCATTCACCTAAAAAGTTCCTTTCCCCTTTGTTATCAGTCTCCCCCACTCCACCACTTTCTATTACCATACCTCTTCTAGAATTTCAAATAAATAGAATCATCTATTATATACTTTGTGTGTGTTTGCCTTCTTTCACTTAAATAATGGCTTTTGAGATTTATCCATGTTGTTGCCTGTATCAGTAGTTCATTTTTATATTGCTGCATAATGTTCCTATATATGGATATACCATAAATTGTTTACCCACCCACTGGTTGATAGACATTCAGGTTGTTTTTAGGTTTTGACTGTTATGAGTAAAGCTGCTACTGATATTCACATACCAGTCTTTCTTTTTTGTTTTCCCTC
Organism: Manis javanica; assembly: GCF_040802235.1. NCBI lineage: Eukaryota > Metazoa > Chordata > Mammalia > Pholidota > Manidae > Manis > Manis javanica. The sequence goes on from NC_133159.1 coordinate 32,935,901, forward strand.
TTACATGACTACCAAGCAGTAGAAATACTGAGTCATAGAGTAAGTGTGCTTAGTTTGTAAGAAATTACCAGATTGTCTTCCAAATTAGTTGTACTATTTTACATTCCTACCAACAATGGTATGGAAGTTTCAGTTGCTCTTCATCTTTACAACATTGTTATTATCAGTTTTTTAATTCTAGTGGACGTGTAGTGGTATCTCATTGTGGTTTTAATTTGACTTTTGAGAGTGTCTAATGACAATGAGTATAAATTTTAATATGCCCATTGACCATTTGTATGTGTTCTTTCATGAAGCATCTGTTCAAATCTTTTGCTCATTTTTAATTGAGTTATATGTATTCTTTATATTGAGTTATAAGAATTCTTTATATATTTTGGATACCAGACCTTCATTAAAAATGTGTATTTCACGTATTTTCTCTCTATAGCTTGTCTTTTCATTTTCTTTGCAGTGTTTTATGTGGACCAGTTGTTTTTAAAATTTGATGGAGCCCAGTTCATCAATGTTTTCTTTTATAATTTAATGATAGCATACAAAAAAACCTATGAAATCTTTGTCCATACCAAGGTCACAGAATATTTCTCCTCTCTTTTCTTCTAAGGGGGTTTATAGTTTTAGCTTCTACATTCAGGTTTATGATCCATCAGAGATCATTTTTGTTTTTGGTGTGAGGTAAGGATTGAGGTCCCATTATTTCCAATTGTATATCCAGTTATTCTAGGATCACTTATTGAAAAGACAGTTATTTTCTTATTGAATTACTTTGGCACCTTTATTAAAAAATTAATCATACAGATCTATTTCTGACTCCATCCTGTTCCATTAATCTGTATGTTTGTTCCTAGGATAATACCATGTTGTTGCATTGTAAGTCTTGAAATTAGAAAGAAAACATTTCAAACTTTTTCTTTTTTAAAGTTGTTTTTGGCTATTGTAGGTCCTTTGCACTTCCACATACATTTTAGAATCAGCTTACCAATTTTGATTGTGATTGCACTGAATCTTCAGATCAATTTAGTGATAATTATCTCACTAATTAATTATGTGATAAGTCAAATGTCTATTTCTGCTTTCAAGATTATCTTTTTCTTTTTCTTTCTCTTTGTCTTGATTAGAAAGTGTCATGGTGTGTTCATCCTTCTTACAGTCCACTGAGCTTCTTGGATGTTTATATTCATGTCTTTAAACAAATAGTCATTTTCTTTCGTCTTTGAAGGCGACCATGATTATGGCCCATTCCTTGTTCTGTCATCCATATACCCACCTGAAGGAGACTGCTCTGGGAAGCAGGCACCAGAACAAATGTAGGATTGCCAGAGTGTCATTGAGGATGGTACCTCTAAGGGATAAAAACCAAAGGCTTCAGACCACAGTGCAGATCTGACATCTTTTAAGAACGGGGAGAAGAGCCTCAGGCCCTGGTGCATCTCTGAGAAGTCTCATCCAGCCCAACAAGGGGCGTTGGCACAATGATAACCTGTGGAGGAATTCCATGTTAACAGGAATGGAGGCCGTAATATCCCCTCCATGCTCAGTCATTCACTGGGAGCTGCCTGGGAGGAGTATGGCCAAGTTCTTCCTTGAAGGAGATATTAGTGGTGCACGTCCATGTGGCTTTCTGTATCATTGAATTCTTGACAGTAAAGAAGATTCTTAGAAAATAACTGGTTAATACACCTCCCTCTATGGTAGTTGTTTTCAATGACATTCTGGATAAATGAGTATCTGTCTTACTTTAAAACATATTCAGAAAAGATCATACAGTTTTCCCTAATGTTTAATATTAAGTACCAGAAATTTTTTCTGTGCTAATCTCAGTCAGCTGTGATATAAACCAATTTTCTTTTCCTTGTCATTAAGACTTGAAACATGTGAAGAATTATAAGATAATGAAGCTTTATATTGACTAATGATCCTTTCACTTATTTCTGTGAAATAAGTTGGAATGGGTTAATGAGGAACATTGTAAATAAATCTTTCTTCTCTTTTTTTTAAATTTATTTTTATTTTTTATTTTGGTATCATTAATCTACAATTATATGAAGACATTATGTTCACTAGGCTCCCCCCTTCACCAAGTCCCCCCCACATCCCCGTTCACAGTCACTGTCCATCAACATAGTAAGATGCCACAAAATCACTACTTGTCACCAAGTTCACAGTCACTGTCCTTCAACATAGTAAGATGAAAAATATGGAACACTTCACGAATTTGCATGTCATCCTTGTGCAGGGGCCATGCTAATCTTCTCTGTATTGTTCTAATTTTAGTATATGTGCTGCCGAAGCGAGCACCTTTCTTCTCTTTAAAGGTGTTTACAAGTAGAAGTCTTTAAAACTAGAAAAGTTGCTCAGTGTATAAGTAATCAATTTTATTTAAATAACCTTCTAAAGTCATTTCTTAAAGAAAGAGGAAGTAAATAGGTGGATTTTTGCCTTTAAGAGCTCTCACTTCAACTTTCATGAGGAAAAAGCCTGAAGTGCCTTTGACTGTGTCTAGCAGCCCAGCAGTGGTGGTATCAATGAGTATTAGCTTAAGAATCATTCTCAGCAGAGGAATGCAGTTAACTGAGTGCTGTAATCAATAGGTAAGGAATAACAGCCATTTCCCATGAGCTTGTTTCCACACCTTGACCTAGTGCCATGCTTTTCTTGGCACAGTTCTTCAGTTTTAGAGAGACACATGAGTGCCTTATGCAGTCATTCCTGATCTCTGGCTACTTTACTTTTTGTTTCCTACAAAAAAAGGAGTAAAAGGATGAAAACTAAGATTTGAGTGCCTACAGAGTTGTAGTGACTCTGCTGTGGGTTTGATGTTATGCATTTGGTGTTAACAGGAAATTCTGGAAGGTGGGTATTGTTTACATTCTTTACAGATGAGGAAACCAGAATCACAGATTCATAAATGTGGAACTCAAGATTTTGACTTTCAACTGACTACAAAACCCGTGTTTTTGCCACTGTGATTTTCATACCGTGTTTCAGGGATCCTTGATGTTCCACAGATACAGAACTCCAGGTCTTCTACCTTCACATCAACCAGAGGAACTTCTGCTTTGGCGCACTCTGAACACAGTTTACCCATAAGAATTCTTTTGAAAATAGATGGGAGGGAAGAGTCCTGTGACTTAAAAGGACAAGTAATTTAGAAAACTGCTGTCTTAAATCAAGAATGATTTCTTGAGTGATTTCTTGATATCTCCTCAAGATGTGACTGTGGGCCTTGACCTTTTCTATATACAGACAGATTTGTCATTAAATAGACCATCTTAATGCTGCTAATATGCATGTTCTCAGAGAAAATGCTTAAAACAGAAGTAATGCTAGGTATCTGGCAGGAATAATAATAGTTACAACATACTGAGCATCTGTCATATGCCAGTATCTGGTCTAGGTGTTTAACCACAACTTTGTGTAATCCCTGCCAGCCCTCTCCAAGGTGGTAGGGGTATTCCTAGTGCATTTCTGAGGGAACTTAAAGGAACTTGAACAAAGCAAGAGGCAGAGCCAGTAGTTGTTACAGATTAGTATGGCCCTGGAGCTGATTTTCTACATCATACCAGCTCTTGTGAGGATTTAGAAAGGAGATTTATATGGATGCTTATTAAATTCATGAGTGAGGGTGTGTGCTATAGCATGCCCAACACTGAGCATGTAGTGCTGGGGGTGATGGCCAGGCAGTGTTGCCCGCTCTACAGTGATGGCATCCCCATCTAATTTGACTGTGTCTCATAGGGGAATGGCAGTAGCATTTATCATACTGTGCTTGGGAGGCACAGTTTGGATCAGAGGATTAGGTGATTCCCACCTTTCATATAGTAGAACATAGAAAGTGGAAAATTCTGAGCTGTTTCACTGTTCTCCAGGGTCGTCGGTGGCTGCCCTATGCCGAGGAGGCCATTCCCTAGCAAGTTCATTAACCTCCTCTTGGTTTTCCACTAGCTGACAGGTAAGGTAGCTTCCCTTTAGCTTCCCGGAGGTCTCTATGTACCATTGCTCTTTTCTTACATTATGTGCTGCTCCTTTCCTGTTTTTTTCTGTGTTAAAATGTGGTCACCAGTCTCATGAAGCACGTAAGTTGCCTAAATGCATAACTATATTTAGTATGCCACAAATTAACAATAATTTCAAATATATATTCTTTTGAAAAGCTATCTTTTCAAAGCTATACATTAGAATACATGATATTCTAATGTTGAGAAAACACAAAGGAAATTAGGGAAATTTTCATTTTTAAGAGTTGAATGTTTCCTGTACTTTGCATGGAGCATCTCAGGTGGTGTAAGGGTGGGGCTAAGGAGACTCTTGCCTTGAGTGTTGACTACATCCTCATGTCATGTGCAGATGTACAGGAACGTTCACCAGTGCATATGGTAGCTGATGAAGAGGGAGAAGCTGCTCTAGGTGCTAAGAAGTCAACATGATTTTTAACTAGGTCTTTGTCTATACCACTGGGCAGGAGGATTTGTAAAAGCTATAGTCGGGTTTTAACATCCGTTTTCCCAATAACATTCCCCAGTCTTTCCAGCTCATCAGTTTGGGATTGCTATTCTTGTTTTATTGATAGTAAATATGTAAAAGGCAAATTACTGATAATTAACTTTAAGAACTAATTAATTTTTTAAGTGTAGTTTAAATTAATATATATTTGGAGGTAAAATATGAATCTAGTAGCACAAGGAAAGTAATGGAATACTTTTCCCCAAACTTTAATTAGCTGGAACTCTTTGGTGAATCAATCTTTCCTTTTCTTCAGCCTAAATAATTATTTTTATATCTGAATTAAAGTTTCTTTTGAACCTTTAGTTTCAACATAAAGTTTCTGTTGAAATCTGTGAATAAAAGTAATATCAGTGTTGATGTGTTCTATTTCCAAATTACATCTAAATACTCATAAACTTATTTTGCATATAATTTTGTTACTGGGCCAATCAACAATAAAAGGTGACTTTTGAAAAGTTAAAAAAAAAAAAAAAGAAAGACAAATTAGCAGCTTGATTAGCTCAAAACAATCAGGATTCTGTAGTATATTTTCTAATACTTGTTTTCTTTGCTTCAGCTGCCAAACAGTAGCAAGGGCTCAAACACATAATAAAACTCTGCAAAGGAGCTAAGACCAGATATGTGGTGAGACTTGTTGGTAGGGGGAGATTTCAGGGATGTAGCATCAAGGAAGGACACTTAAGGCATATAGCTTATCTCCAGTATTTCTAGAATGACACATGCATATATGTATTTTAACCAGTGATTTATTTGGGTTAAGTTTCCCCTCTTAAAGCCTGAGTTATCAGTAATATAGGAAGATAAAAGAGAAACCAGTATGCAGGGTCAAGAGACAGTGAAAGTGTAAGATTTGAATGAGGTAAGAAATAAAAAATCATTTTCAGTTACATTTTCTAATACAGGTAAAACAGACTTCATAAGAATGCCTAAAAATTACTGAAAATAGACAAAACGTGAAAATACACCCTCAAGATGAGTAGATCTACATCCTAGGATTATGTTAGTAGTTACAGAAAGCCTTCCCAGTGGTTTGTCAGAAAGAGCACATTAAAAATGTATTTAGGATAAACTAGTGGGTTGAAATTGGAAGGATAATTTAAAGGTATTGTTTCACTACAGAATAAATGTGAACATTCAGAACAAGCCAGTGATAATATAAACTGCCATTTACAGAGCACTTTTTGTAAGTGAAGTGCCCCTAAATGCTGAGGCATCATCATCCCTGTTTTTCAGAAGAGGAAACTGATGCCAAGTTAACTAACTGGCTCAGGGTCCCACTGGTGGGACAGGCCAATCCAAATATGCCATTAGTTCACTTGACAGATACTTTCTGACAGTGGAGAAGGGTCTGTAGCTTGATGATAGTATTATGGCAATTGGCTTGATTCTGTACATATACTAACCTGCATTTTTACCTCAGTTTAATTTCCTAATAGGTTTTTGTACAAAAGAGAAAATGCACTTTGGCAAGTCTGAATAAAGTAGGTAGTAAAAGTAAGACTTCTCAGTTATATTTAGTTTGAATTCCCGTGTTGCCTGTGTGATCTTGAGCAAATTACCTAATATATCTGAGCCTTCGCTATGTTCTCTGTAAAAAGAATATAGTAATAGTTCCAAATTCATACAGGTCCTGGGGAAACAAAAGGAGATAATGCATGTCTGACATGTGTGGTAAACTACTAACTAAATAATAGCTGCTGTCACTATTATTGCAATTATTATTATCATCAGTTAATTAGCTAAGATTTCAAAAAGACCTTATATTTGGTAAGTGCTTAAAATTTACAAAATGCTTTCAAAATCACATTTTACTTCTATTCTGATGGCTATACCGTAAGTAGGACTAAATATTACCTCCATTTTACAGTTGAGAAAACAGGTTCAGAGAGAAGGACATTATCTCATGAGCTATGATACCATGAACTAGTTTTACTGGCTTCATATCTCCCCTGGATGACTTTATAATTGAGTTAGGCAGGAAATTATTTTCAGAATTTATCAGAAACATGATTATTGTATATAGAATTAATTACATAAAATGCTGTTTGCAGATATTGAAAATGAGCCAAGAAACAATTGACATTTGAAAGTGAGTTATCAGAAGAAAAAGAAAGGAGAAAGCAATTGACATCTGATCTTAATACTGTACAGAAGGCTTTGAAAGTTGAAAGTGAAGTATCTTGCTATTCAGGATGTTATTTTCCTCTTTTTGCATTCCTAATTTCAGGATTTCATGTTATCATTTATTTTGATTTTAAAATAAAGTATAGCTATAGACTATGTGTTTCTATAGGTAATAATGGGGTAGCCGTTGTTGCCTCAAGATGAGTTCGAGCCCTCGCCAAGAGTTTTTCCAGTAGCCTGTGTTTGATTATCATGGTGGTCATAGAGTCTGCACTTGTCTCTTCTTTTAACTGCTTATTCTACCATCTTGGAAAGGTCGGTCAGGAGATACAGCCAGCCTATATTTGGAAGAGAAACCTGGAAGCAAGTTCATAGATTACTAGTTTAGGGGACAGCGACATTTAATCAGTTGGCAGAGTGGGTGGAAGCCAGGGTAGTGCCTCAAAGCCCATCCTGATAACATACAGAAATTCTCAGTGAAATGAGGGAGGGAATGGATACCACTTGCCTTCTTCCTGTAGCTTTGGATGGCCATTCCCTACCTTCTCTACTTGCCAATGCCCTCATTGGCATTCTCCTGCTCTTCCAATTTCAAGGCTTTGGGGAAAATACCAAGTAGCTCCTCTCCTCAAGTAAATTTGTTATTACCTGTTTCCCTCGCAGGGCACCACAGACTGACTTTCAGACCCCAGTGCGTATTCCCACTGCATATTCCATATTATCTATGTACAAATTTGATAAAAAATCTACATCTAACTAAAATGTTTTCTCTCATAAGTATAGAAAAAAAATCAGAGGATAAGAGTGAACTCTAGTTGATTCGGTCACTGACAATACATTAAGTAAGGAGCATAATATGTAGATAAGAACACAGAGTTTCTGTTAAGACAGTTTAAATCTCAGTTTACCACTTCCTGGCTATGTGAACCTAGTCAGGCCACTTACACTTCTTGAGCCTGTTTTAATAACTCTGCCTCATGGGGTTGTCACAAAATTAAAGGTAAACCACATAACACATTGTTCTATAAAAGGTAACTTTAGAGAGGATACTTTTAAAACAGGTAATGTAACTTTAATGCAGTCATTGCTGAAGAATGACTCTAGAAACCCAGTCTTTCAACCTGTGAATGACAGAATCTAAGAATGCTCAGTTTAATTGATTTAGGTAAACTTTGCTTTAACTACTAAGAAAGGAATCTATCTGCCAAAAGAGTATGTTGGAATATATTTTTTTAATGTGTGAGTCATCTCAAAAATTCCATTTTAGAAATATTTTACCTTTTATTGGGAAAGTTTCATTTTTTTCTTCATTTCTTAATCAGGAATTGCAAAAACCAAAGTCAGAACATACATGCTTTTATAATGAAATTCAAAGTCTTCCAGGGGCAGCAGAACACAGAGCCCATTTTTTAAATACATATGACCTGCTACAAAGAGAGAAAAGGTAAGGCTGAATCATTAAGTATTCAAATGTTCAATATTTGACATATATTTATGCAGATAAATAAAAAGAAATTAATTTTCAGTAAGAGATGACTTGGGAATTAGAGTTTTTTATCATTATAGACTAAATTGCCGTATAGTGTGGGCTATCAGCCAAGCTGTATTTCAGAATAAATATTCAGACTTCAACCAGTACTTCACTCTTGGGATTAATCTGTGATTTTTTTTTTTACTTTACATCAACCTAATTTTTGTAACACACATTATAATGTAACAGGTTTACTTAAAAATAGAAGTTCCAAATGACCCAGCAATTCCGTTTTTGAGTATTTGGACACCTGTGTTCATAGCAGCATTATTCACAACAGGTAAAACATAGAAGCAACCCAAGTGTCCATCGATAGATCCACCAACAAATTGTGTCATATGCATACAATGGAAAATTATTCAGCTTTAAAAATTGGGAAGGAAATTCTGTAAATGTCCTCACCCCAATTTGTTCCCCAAGTTAAAAAAGTGGTTGCCAGACCAGGATTAGTCCAACACTAGATGGAGAGGTTACCTGTGGTGTAACTTCTAGAGTCCCACCTATCAGGTTATCACCAACTCCTCGTTGAAAATTCCCTTCCCCGGTCACTCTCTTGATCTTGATTAAGATGGTAGGAAGGAGTAAAGGCTTGAACACAACAGTTAAAATATATTGGGTTATATTTTAATACCACATGTGAAGTGGTATTAAACACTCAATCAAGGACTCAATCAAGGACTAATTTATCCTATGTGAAGTTGTTACTCTGAAAGCAAGAAGCAAGTTGCTGAGTGATTGAGACATGGATCAAATTATATGTGACCTGGGAAGGAGAGGTCCAGAAATGGGGCTTGTTACCTATGAGGGTAGTTATATAAGGCTCAGCCTATAACTAAGCTTTGTTTGTGAGCTTTCATCAGCAATATGAGTTATCACACTCTACAATTAAAGGATCTTTGGAAATATCATTGGAAAATTTAACACAGAATATGAACTGAGGATAGAAGAAGGATACAGAAACAAGAGATCCAGATCACTCTCTGGTAATCTGGCACTCTTTCGCTCTATCTCTTTTTAAAAAAACACACAACTTTTTGTCTTGAAATAATTTCAGACTTCCAGAAAAGTTTCAAAAATAGTACAGAGAATTCCCATATACCTTCATCCCTCTACATGTTAACATGGTACCAAGTTTGCTTTACCTTACTCTCTGTCTCTCCACCCACACACATGCACACTTATTATTATTTTTATTTTGGTATCATTAATATACAATCACATGAGCAACACTATATTTACTAGATTCCCCCTATTATCAAGTCCCCACCCCATACCCCATTACAGTCACTGTCCATCAGCGTAGTAAGATACTGTAAAGTCACTACTTGTCTTCTCTGACATGCATACTTATTTTTAAACCATTTGAGAGTAAGGTAGAGACATAACCTCTCATTCCTGAATGTTTTCATGTATGTTTGCTAAAAACAATGACATCTCTTATATTCCATAATATAAATCTCAAAATCAGGAAATTAACATTAATGTAATACTGTTATCTACAAAGTGTGTTCAGATCTCACCAACTGTCTCACTTGATAATAAAAGAACAGTTTTTTCTAGCCCAAGATCCAATCCAGGATCACACATTGCACTTAATTGTCACCTCTCTGTAGCTTCTTTAACCTGCAACAGTTCCTCTGTCTGTTGTTCATGACTTTAATAATTTTGAAGAGTATCGATCATTCATTTTGAAGAATGTCCCTTAATTTGAATTTGTCTGATGTTTCTTCACAATGTCATGCAGGTTACATATTTTTGTCAGGAATACTAGAGAAGTAATGTTGTATCATCTCAGAGCATTATATATCTCAGTGCATGCCTATGTCTCAGGACAAATATGGTATCTTTTGTTCTATTACTAGTAATGTTAACTTTGATCATTTGGTTGAGGTAGTACCCAGCAGATTTCTCCACTGTAAAGCTATTATTTTCCCCTTTGCAATTAGTAAATATCTTGTGGAGAGATACTTTGAGACTATACGTATTGTTTCCCATCAACTTCACTCATTAAAAGTTTCTGTTTTGCATCTTTTGTTACATTCCAGTTTACCCTCAGAACATGGAGGACTTTAGACTTAGTGGTAGTCTTACTGAGAGTGGCTAAACATTTTCTATCTTGTATATTTACTAATGCCCCTGTTCTATAGGTTATCATTTTGTTTGGGTCACAATACCTAGACTCATAGTCACAGAATTTTAGAGCTGGAGCAGGTATAATCATGTAGGCCAACCCCCTCAATTTACAGGTAGGAACCTTGAGGCTTAGAGATATTATATTACCGCCAAGTTGCATGGTGATTCTTAGCCTAAGCTCTGTCCTCCATACCCTAGAGCCTCAAGCAGAAAGTGGATCAACTTAATACTTTATGGTACTTAAACACAGCTATTACTAGATTGAACTGTATCACTAAGATAAAATTTCAGTAGGAAAGAGCCTGTGAAACAGAGTTGCTCCTGTTCTGTAACATCTGTGTCATGGAAGGTCCTGTGGATTTAGATTTCTTCATGATAAAGAGCTTCTGCCCACTTACAGTCTGCACCAACTTTGTCATGTGAGAATACAGAATATCTAGAAAACGCTCAGTATTGTGGTCACTATCCTCTTCAGAAATCTCTAGCAATTCTTAATTTGTTATAATATCCAGTCTAAATTCTGTTTGGCTTTCTTTACTTCTCAAGAAACTGGCGTTTATTATCTGTAATGTTTAAGTTTTTACAATGACCATAACAATCAGTGATTACGAAGCATTTGGGAATCTTTTTTCCTGCTTACAAAAGTAATGTAAGCCTCTTAAAAAAAACTCATGTGTTTCAAATCCCTTCATAATGTGAGGCCTCCCCTCAGTCTTGCCTTATCCCCTCAGTTTTTCATCTCGCAACCTCTACCTAGTAAGACCAGCCTCTATGGTGCCTTTGAACATGCTGAAAATGTGCTCTGGTTTTTTCTTCACCTATCCACATCTCCCAAGGCCTAGTTCAAGACCAACCTTGCCCTGGAGAGGTTATCATCTGTATGAGATTATATGGCTTTATAAGATTATTGTCCACCTCACTCAGGGTAGCTTTTCTTCAGAGAATTGAACAGGCTTAGGAAAACAAAGGGGTCTCTTAAAGTAACTTCAACTGACCTTCGTTAAACCCATTGTATCCTTAGAATTTAACATAGCTACTATAGAAACTGCATTTTCAGAGAGGCTCAGAATGGGCATCAGGCAGGTGGTTTACCATGGTGCAATACTTTGATGGAGATCCATTTTCCACTCTTTAAACTATCCTCACCCACCCTTTCCACTTCATTCAGGAGATGTTCTTTCATTTTATATGAAGATATAAAGGGCAACCTTTGAGGAAAGGAATCTGCCTGTCAAAACAAACAAACAAACAAATAAAAAACAGGAAAACCCTGAAGAAATGTTTTGCCAAATCATACAACAGAGCAGTGCCTGTCAAAGCATCCACTTGCATCAAAATTACCTGGGAGACTTATTAAACGTGCAAATTTCCACTTCCAGACCACTGATTCTGAATTGTGGGTATGGAACAGCAATGTGACACTGTATTTTTTAACTCCTCAGGTGATATTCTTCTGTGCTAAAGTTTGAGAACCACTATGATATTCCAACAACCTTTACACATTCAACTGTTTCCAAACAAATAGGATCAGACTAGGGTGAATTTGTAAAGAATATCTAATATTCTTTCTAATGTTTTCTTGCAGCAATACCTATTGCTTTTATGCATCAAAAAGTACATTCAAAACTTGAGAACAAAAATGTGTGATAATAGTGTAAAACTCCATAGAGCACATCATTTTACTTGTTAAAAGATAGAACAAAACTCTAAATAGCACTGTAGAAGCCAACCCGAGACCAGAAATACCCTTTTTTTAAAACCATGGATATATGCACCCTTATGCCTGCAATAAAAATGGATTCAATTTTTAATACTGCAAAGCATTACATTAAATTGGAAGTAAACTTCAATTGGGATGTCAATTTATATTAAGTTGATAGTTATTTAAGCATTTAATGGAATCAATATACTTTTTCATAGTTATACATAAGACTATGCAAAATAGGATATTTGTCTTGACTTGAAGATTTCACAAAAATTTGAACAATTAAATAATTTTATTGTAGGGAGAAAAGCAGCAGTTTCTAACTTAATTACAAGTGAAAATATATATAAAAATCTTGTGTCTGAAGTACCAATTTTGGAAGTAGAGATTCAAAGTCCAAAGGAAGAGAGAGAGGAACTCTGGCAAATAGAGAAAAATCCATATCACATTATTATTTGGGAGAGGGGTACATTTTATTTGACTTGATAATTGTTAGAATTTGCCATCCATTTCCAGTTGATGTGAGTAAAAAAATTAGTTATAAACAAGCATTCCCCAGAGTTTGTCTTTTGCTATTACATTTTAAAACTTTTCCCCTGCTTTTAAAAATAAATTATTCTTTTTATAGAAAATTTGGAAAGCATGGAAAAGTCTAAGGAGGAGGTAATAACCCATAATTCCCACCAGGAAGAGATGTTAATGTCTTAATTTTTCTTTCTTGTCTTTTTTCTATACTCATACATATATAAGGGTTTTTTACGTAATTGAATTATACTCTGCAAAGAGGTTTTTTTTGAGCTATTTTTATTTAACACTGCATCTGATAATTGTTTTGAGAAACTTTCTTTCCTCCTTCCTTCCTTCCTTCCTTCCTTCCTTCCTTCCTTTCTTGTTAATCTTTCCCTCTAACTCTTATACTTCTCCTTTTTTACCAAAAGCATCTTTCATGGAAACTTCTGAGGCTTTCGGCAAATGCATTGCCCAACTCTGGCACAAAAACTAATAGACGCAGTCAAACTTTGTCTGGGAAAAAACCTAGACCTGGATCATCGGAAGGAAGCAATACATGTCAGTTTTGACTTATGGACCATAGGAAAGGATACATCATCAATGCACTGGGAGAATATGGTCTGTGTATATAGCAAAATCTATCTCTTTGTAAATGTTTTAACATAAAAGAAGATTGTTTTGCCAGTTTGTGATCCCTGAATTTATCCCATCATAAAAGTTGCTTTTAACTTTAGAATTAAACTTTAATTAACTTTTGAGCTCTTAGTTGAAGATTCACAGCAGGAAACCCAGTTACAGGTGTGAGAGAGCGTCCTGGACAGAGGTGGGGTAGTGCGACGGCGGTCACGAGAGCAAAGAGTCAGGAAGCTAGGGCACAGCATCAAGTTTGCTGTAGGGAAAATAGAAAGTCTAGTTCTTGAGCACTGGAATAATGTATTACAGGATGTTTGAGGGAGATTGTTGTAGCATATCTGTATTAGATTTGAAAGTAAAAACAGACCAATTAATCCAGATATGAGCCGCAGATGATAGATAGTGGCTTACACTGAGTAGGTGGCAATGGAGATGAAATGGCCAGTCTAAGTGCTCTTCAGAGAAGGAACTGACATTAATGATCAAAGATGGGGCAATTTAGGGGTGCTTGCCAATTTAGGGGGCAAGGCTGTGGCCTTAATTCACTTGGAAATGGGGAACCTTGCTGTGGAAAAGATACTGGACTTCTATAAAGAGCTCCTTGCTGTCACCTGTTTCCATGACTTGGACCAAACTACTTCCTGTCACTGGGACTATGAGAAGTCTACGTATCTGCCCTATGCTTCTCTCACTTCTCTTCTGATGATATGTTTCCCTGCTTGCTTATATCCTGTGTCCCACTTGACAGCCTCCACTTATCTCAGATCCATTACCCAATCACGTTTAACAATAAATTGCATATCTACCAAGTGTCAGGCACTGGGTAGATACTGAGGATACAACATAAGACATAGTTCCTATCTTTATGATCCATGTAGCCTGATGGGAAAATATAGGCAGTTAAATAAAGCAATATTAGATACTATGGGACCACAGAGAAGGGGCCCTGGCTAATAAAAAGGCAACATTTTTAAAGGAAGTGACAAATTGAGTCTTGAAGTATAAGTAATCAAGGACAAAGCAAAAAGATGGGACTAATTTTCAGGGGTGAAATGACATGTGCAAGAGAAAGCATGATTTGTTTGAGGAACTAAAAGCAACTTCACTCCTGCTACTGAAGAGAAGGAACAGGAGAGGAGACAGTGAGAAATGAAAAAGTAGGCAGGGACCTGATCATGAGGGACTAGTGATGCCTGCTTTAGGAAGTTTGGACAATAGGAAAAACTACCACAGGATTTAGTAACATCAGAAGACAAAAAACAGATTTATGCTTCAGAAATGTCACTCTGCCTACTGTGTGGAAAATGGACAGTTGGTATAAAAATGAAGGTAATAAGACCAATTAAGAGGCTGTTACTGTGTTCTACGTGACAGGTGGTGGTGTTTGTGGGGTTAGAGAACAGTGGATGGAATTGAGAAGAGGCAGAATCAATGGGACTTAGGGACTAATGAGTATAGGAAGTGAGGAAGAAGGGGTGGTAGGCCCAGAGTTAGATTTCGGGAAGACTAGGTTAGAGAGTGTTTCAAGAAGAAAGGAATGCTTAATTGTGGCATGTACTGACATGAAGTCAAATAACAAATAAAAAGTGACTACTGAACTTAGCAATAAGAATGTAGTTGAAGACTTTAACAAGAGCAGTTTGGGTGAAGGGAAGAAAACAGATTGTTCTCTGAATCCCGCCAGTGGAAGGGCGAATGGCAGTGAACTGAGGAGTGGGTGGGGACTGAGGAAGTGGAAATGGTGAGTGTGAGTAGTGCTTTCCAAGAAGTTTGGTTGTGAAAGGGAGAAGAGAATATGGAACTGAGGTAAGAGGAAATGTGTGTATGTTTAAATGCTGATGGGAAAGAGTCTCAGAATGGACAGGTTTGGGATTCAGAATACCAGAGGAGGGACTAGCCCTATTCCGGAGGTAGGTCTCCTTGTCTATTGTAACAGGAGGAAGAAAGGGAAGATGGACAGAGACTGAGTGAGTCTTTAACTTGAGAGAAAAATTAAAAGACTTACTCCATGGTTTCTGTGTCCTCTGTGAACTAGGAAGCAAAGTCATCTGCTGAAAGTTCATAGTTCATAAGAGAGTGAAAAAAGTTTGAAAAAAATCACTGTTGGAGAATGGAGAAGAAAGGTGACTAGGAAGGGCAGGTAGTGCTGAGGGCCCCGTTAAGGCTAAAGACCCAGGATTTATATGGCATCTGTCTTTGACAATATGTGATATTCTTTGTCAATATTTAGTGTAGGCACAAGAAGGCAACTGGATTGAAGGTTAAGGTTTTGCCACATGAGTGAAGTGGAAGGATAGCAGGGCAAGAGAACTGGATGTTTTAGACAGTGATTAAAGTAATGAACTCTAGATTCTACATTGGGTAAAGAAGCAAGTAAAAGGAGCTGATAGAAAAACACGAGAAATTGAAGGTACTTATGACTGCATTGAGAACAAATTATGTGAAAAGAAAAGGTGGAATCCAGATACCTAATGTTAGTATTTCAGAATGAAGCAGTAGATATAACCCACATGTGGTTATGCGAGCAGCTGGCCCAGTGTGAGAGATGAGAAGGTAAGTGGAGCTAAGGAGACTGAGGAAGTGAGATGCCAAGGTGTTGGTGGGTGATGACTATGGACCTTGGAATCTTCTGGGATGATGGCAGGACTTTGGGTGAAGAAGACACTAGAAAGCTACGAGCCAAAATCTTCAACCGAAAGGAAGTAGAAAGCTTTACAACACACCTCTCCTGGTCCTGTGCACACAGAAGCTGCTCAGTAAGCCAAGTTGACGGAGTCTGGCAGTACATCTCTTCTAATTTTAAGCACTTCTTTAAGGTAATGGACTCTGTCTTGTTTTTCTGTTTATAGTGGGTTTTGTTACAGAATCTTAGAATAGGAGAAACCTACAGGAGATCCTCTAGCCTAGTAGTTTCAAATTTCTACCTTCCATAACTTGAGGGTCGCTCAGAAACTACCTTGGGAGATGAAGAAAGATCAGTGAGTGGGACCCATTTCAGTTAGGGATCCACTTTTATCTGTTTCATACGTGGAGTTCTGTGTAAGATTTTGTCTCAAGAAAGCATCCACAGCTAAAATAAGTTTGAAAACTGCAGACATTTAGCTAAGTCTTCCTTTTTCACGAAAGAATTCTCTGAGACCAAGGAAACTAAAATGACTATTTCAGCCATAATCACGTACTTAGTAAATTATCAACAGGACTGGGTGAGGTCCCAAGTCTCCTAACTCTGAGCTGGAAGTTACCACTTGATCTGCTTTGGAGAGGACATAGTCACAAATATCACAAGGGCAAGAAGGTGAAGGGGCATATGGATTCTAGGTCATTCATAATGAAAATTTGCTTTATAGTGTTAAAAATATTGCTCAGGATTCAGCCTCTATATATGCATGACATGGGGATGGTAAGATTAGAGGAAGAATGAAGCCTAATCTATCTTGTCCTGGACCATCTACACCTGACACATAGTAGGTACTCAAAAAATATTTGAATGAGTGGACTTTTCCCCCTACTCCCACTGTGTAGTTGCAGCTTAACCCAAAGTTGAACTTCCAATGGCAGCCTCAGGCTAAACAGAGCCCACCCGATCTCGGCCTGGATTTTACTTTATTAGGAAACTTGGACCAGAAAAGCTGGTCGCCTCCCTTGACTGTAATGCCTTATGAGCTATATTTTTTCTAACACACTCATTCATCATTTCATTGCATCCTTACTACCTTTATCAAGAATTGTTTGATAAATATTCAAGTTGGTTTTCATTTCCAGTTCAACTTGACAGTGAATTTATATCCATTTCACAGACTTCTGATGTATTTTTCCTCTTGCTCTAAAATAGTCCTTCCCCAGTCCAGTGAATAGCCCCTCCATTCACACATTTGATCAAACGAAACCCTAGGAATCACCTTTCATTCCTCCCCACGTCTAACCCACCAACAAATCCTGCTAGTTCTACCATGAAAATATAAAATATTCAATCTATGTATTTCTATCTACACTGCTACTACCCTACTTCATGGCCCTCACTCAGACTCACAGTATCTTCCTAACTGGCCTCCCTGCTTCCATACCTCTTTCCCAGTCTGTTCTCCATGGAGCAGCCAAAGTGGTTTTAAGAATGCATACTGAATAATACTATTCCTTCTTAAAAACCTTTCAGTGGCTTCCCATTGCACTTAAAATCTAGACCCTCACCAAGACGATAAGGCCCTCTGTGACTTACTGGCCTTTGTCTACGTCTCCAGTGTCATCCCTGTACCATTCTCTGCCTTGTTCATCATGCAGCCTTGCAGATCCTCTAACCCTTAAAAAACACTTACCTACCTCAGGAACCTTGCACTGAAATGTTCCCCATGACCAGACTGCCCCTCCCCCAGCTTTTCATGTGGTTGACTCTTCGGGTCTTCTCAGAGAGGTAATTAATAACTTCCATGTTAGGGAAAATCCTAACTCCTGCTCCACCGTGTCCTCTTGCTTGTGACTTATAACCTATAATGATCTGTTTTGTTTGTTTGTTGTTTGCCCTCATATTCCTCCTGTGGATGCATGCTCCATGAGAGTGTGGGCCTGCCTGTCTTGGTCACCACTGAGTCCTTAGCACGTAGAGTAGGGCTTGGCATATGATTGATATTAATAAATATTTCACAAATGAGTGGATTAATCTTTTCCTTCCTATCTGGCCACAGAGTTCTGTCACTAGCCACCCTTATTCTGCTACACCAGGCTTTAGTGCATCTTAATTATACCTTTTACGTGTAGTTTTTGAAAATGCTTTCACATTTACCTCTCAAGATCCCAACAATTAAGAGTAAGGTAAGGCTGCTTTACAAATGAATAGAACGACCCTCTGAGAGACTGTGCCTTGCTGAAGGTTACATCAGTAGAAGGTGGAAGAAGATCCAGGACTAGAACTCATGGCTTCTACTGTGTTACAGTTTCTTCTTGAGTCTCTGTATGTGTTCAAGACTGCTGTTTGTCTAGGCTACTAGAAAAGGAACACGGTAGGGATGCTGTTTATGCACCTCCTGCCAGCTGAAGACTGATGACAGTTGCAAAATTACGGAATGATATAAAAACAGAAGGAAAGTTTCAGTTAGAACTGGATAATGAATCCTTTCAAATAAAGATTAAGAACTATGTAGAGAGGAGAGGAAATTTGAGAGTCAAGCTGGATTTTCCAGTCCCTTAGGGGTGGGTGTGCTGACTGTAGGACATGTCGTCAGCTCTATGTGATTTAGGGCTGGTAGCACACTTTTGCTCACACAACTTTTACATAATAATAATCATCACCATCACCATCATCATCATCATATTTAAGTAATAATAAACTAATATATGTAGTGTGTGTTGCTGTATAAAATCTGTTCGTTTTACTTTTTGTTTCTAAGTTATACCTTTTCTTTTATACCTGTTGAAAGACTCAACAGGTATACCTGTTCTTTTTGGATGACATTTATTTCAATGGATTCTTGTCTTATTGAATCAAGGTCACTTTAAATCTGCATATTCCAATGTATTGCTGATTCTCCCTCATTAACTAATTAACTAAAACTTGTGAATGCAGTTAATTTATACAGACCACTAATGAAGATGTAAAATGGCAATAGCCTAGGATTGTGCCCTGGGCCACACTGTTCATCATTCCCTCCAACTTACTGACTGCCCTGCTCTACATATGGCTTTACAGGCATGTCTCATGGACCCACCTAACAGGAGGACCATTTACACTTTATCTTTAAACTGTGGAAACGTAATGAAGGCTACTTCTTTTTCCCATGCCTTCATGGCCACTATGTAATTACAGTAGGAAATTATATTAGGTCTGGCTAAGTTTACTCTTCATAAAATCATTTACCTTTCTAAATGTGGCAAGTCAAGTACCTTCATAGACTAAAACTTAAATGGCCAGTTAATAGATTTTCCTTTTTTAATTAATGTATAGTTCACATACAATATTAAATTAGTTTCAGGTGTACAGCATAGTGATTTGACAATTATATACTTTGCAAAATATTCACTATAGGAAGTGTACTTACCATCTGTCACCATACGAAGTTATTATAATAATATTGACTATTCCCCATGATATAGGGAAATATAAAAAAATTTGAATGAAAAATAAAAAATTTCTCACCTCCATATTTATTTGTAACTGGAAGTTTGTACCACTTAATACCCCTCACCCATTTTGCCCTTTCCCCTACTCACCCTCCCCTCTGACAACCACCAGTTTTTCATTATATTTATAGGCCTATTTTTTGTTAATTTGTTTTGCTTTTTAGATTCCACATGTAAGTGAAGTCATATTTGTTTTTCTCTGTCTGACTTATTTCACTTAGCACAGTAGCCTCTAATAATTAATTCATGTTGTCATGAATGACAATATTCATTCTTTTTTTATAACTGAGTAATATTCCATTATGTTTATATACCACATCTTCTTTATCCATTCATCTGTCTATAGAAACTTGGGTGGCTTTCATATGTTGGCTATTGTAAATAATGCCACAATAAACATGGGGAGTGTGCATATGTCTTTTCCAGTTAGTACCTTCAGGAAGATACTCAGAAATGAATTGCTGGATCACATGGCAGTTTGATTTTTAATATTTTGAAGAACCTCCATACTGTTTTCCATAGTGGCTGCACCAATTTACATTCCCACCAACAGCACATATTTTCTCCACATCCTTGCCACTTGTTATTTCTTGTCTTCTTGATAATAGCCATTCTAATGTATGTGAGGTGATAACTCATTGTGGTTTTGATTTGTATTTCCCTGATGATTATTGATGTTGAACATCTTTTCATGTGTCCTTTGCCATCTGTGTTTTCTTTATAAAAGTCTCTATTCAGGTTCTCTCCCCATGTTTACATCAGATTATTTGTTTGTTTTTTTTTAGTGTTGAGTTATATGAGTTCTTTATATACTTTATATATTAACCCCTTATGGGATATATCATTGCAAATACATTCTCTCATTCCATAGGTTGACTTTTCATTTTGTTGATGTTTTCCTTTGCTGTGCAGAAGCTTTTAGTTTGATGTAGTCCCACTTATTTTTGCTTTTGATTCCAGAAAAAAATTTCTGATGCCAGTGCCCCAGAATTTACTGCCTATATTTTCCTTTAGGAGTTTTATGGCTTTAGGTCTTGCATTTAGGTCTTTATTTAAATTTTATTTTTGTGTATGTTTTTATATATATTATTTGGTGTATATTTTTACATAAGAAAGTGGTCCAGTTTCATTCTTTTTCATTCTTGTCCAGTTTTCCTACACCATTTATTGAAGAGACTCTCTTTTCCTCATTGTATATTCTTGATTCCTTTGTCCTAGAATAAGTGGGCATATAAGTGTGGGTTTATTTCTGGGCTATGTTCTGTTCCATTGATCTGTAGGTCTGTTTTTGTGCCAGTGCCATATTGTTTTGATTACTGTAGCTTTGTAATATAGCTTGAAATCAGACAGAGAAAAAAGAGTAACATATTATTTCACTTCTTTGTGGAAACTAAAAAACAAAACAAATGAACAATAAATAAACTCGTAAATATAGAGAGAAACTGGTGGTTGTCAGAGGGGAGGATGAATAGGGGAAATAGCAAAATGGGTGAAGAGTATTACATGGTACAAACCTCCAGTTATAAATAAGTTATGGGATGAAAATATTTTTCATTCAGATAGAATGATCAGTAATATTATAATAACAATATTAATTCTTCCAGTCCATACTCACTAACCATCAAAGGCATATTCCCCCCCTTGGTTTCTGTGGCTCAGCCTCTTGTTTTTCCTTCTCCATCTTCAGGCTCCCATTCCTTGACTTGTTCTTCATAAGTCATCAGGCTTCTGTCTAGGATGATCCTCCTCCTCTCACTTTCCCTCTCCTCTCTGGCTCATGTTATCTAATCCCAAGGTTTCTGTATCTGTATTTTCACCAGAGTTATCTCTCTAGTCTCTATCCACATGCTCTACCATCCACTTGCCTATTTGCCCCAGAAATAAAGGTGTCATCCAATTATTCCTTTTTCTCCTTCACTTACCACATCCAATACATGACTAATTTGATCAATATTGCCTTCTAAATATCTCTAGAACCCATTGTTTCTTTCCACCCTCACCATCCTATTCTAGTCCCTGTTGTTTATTACATGAATCACTGTAACAATCTCTCCCTGTCATACAGCATCCAAATGATCTTTCTAAAGTATATCCTCTGTTTTGCCTCCATGCTTTCTCCCATCTTATTCATTAAGTAATCCTTTATTTTTCTCTGTTCTCACCCATACCAACATTCTCCCCCATGCACACACATGTGCAAGTCTGCACACACCCCTACATTTACGTTTGCCTACTTTGTGCTTATTCATCCATCAGGCCTCAGATTACTTACCACTAGTTTAATCACTTGTTTACTTATCCTTATTTTTCACTAAATTGTAAACCCTTGAAGGCAGGGATTATATCCTATTGTAGCCCTAGTGCTTGCGAAAGCGCCTGGTGCTTATTGAGTGATTTTTGTTTTTTTGATCTTTAAAAGCTGTGTCTGCCAGTGCCACACTAAAAGTTGAAAAAGTGGAAGAACTCAAACTGGTTGCTTGGGTGTGTACAAATATCTATAATGGATCATCTCCCTGAATGTGAGTTAAAAAATATGACTCATTTGAATATATTCATAAATGACAGATCCGATTAAGGGTTGACATCCAAAATATATAAAGAGCTCATGCACCTCAACAAACAAAAAGCAAATAATCCAATAAAAAAATGGGCACAGGATCTGAACAGACACTTCTCCAAAGAAGAAATTCAGATGGCCAACAGACACATGAAAAGATGCTCCACATCGCTAATTATCAGGGAAATTCAAATTAAAACCACAATTAGATATCACCTCACACTAGTTAGGATGGCCAACATCCAAAAGACAAACAACAACAAATGTTAGTAAGGATGTGGAGAAAGGGGAACCCTCTTACACTGCTGATGGGAATGTAAACTAGTTCAACCTTTGTGGAAAGCAGTATGGAGGTTCCTCAAAAAACTCAAAATAGAAAAACCATTTGACCCAGGAATTCCACTCTTAGGAATTTACCCTAAGAATGCAGCAGCCCAGTTTGAAAAAGACAGATGAACCCCTATGTTTATTGCAGCACTATTCACAATAGCCAAGGAATGGAAGCAACCTAAGTGTCCATCAGTAGATGAATGGATAAAGAAGATGTGGTACATATACACAATGGAATATTATTCAGCCATAAGAAGTAAACAAATCCTACCATTTGCAACAACATGGATGGAGCTAGAGGGTATTTTGCTCAGTGAAATAAGCCAGGAGGAGAAAGACAAGTATCAAATGATTTCACTCATCTGTGGAGTGTAAGAAAAAAGAAAAAACTGAAGGAACAAAACAGCAGCAGACTCACAGAACCCAAGAATGGACTAATAGTTACCAAAGGGAAAGGGACTGGGGAGGAGGGGTGGGAAGGGGGGGAATAAGTGGGGGTAAAAAGAAAGGGGGCATTATGATTAGCATGTATAATGTGGGGTGGGGGGCATGGGGAGGGCTGTGCAACACAGAGAAGACCAGTAGTGATTCTACAACATCTTACTACACTGATGGACAGTGACTGTAATGGGGTATGTGGGGGGAACTTGGTGATGAGGCGAGTCTAGTAAACATAATGTTCCTCATGTAATTGTAGATTAATGATACCAAAATTTAAAAAATATATGACTCATTTATTTCTAAAGTTTATAAGAATTAGATAACTGCTCTACCATAGAATTTAAGTGGAAAGTCTTGCTTATAGTACTTCCTTGACTGGTAGATTTTTTATTCTCCACATTCTGCTACTATAATAAGCATTTTTATAGGTTTTATTGTTGTATTTGCACCAAGTCCTAAACTAGGAGAAAGTCAGCAGATGGGAATTCCAGAGGAGTCAGTAAAGGAGGGCAGTTTTCCAAGAGAGGGACAGAAGGAAGAGGACTCACAGCAGAACCAAGATATGAAAGGTGAAGAGCAGCAGTTGATCTTGAATCACGAGGAAGTTGTGAGGCTTAGAGAAGAGCTGAACTGCATGAATCAGATTCTCCTTCTGTCTCAGAGCTCTGAGGATAGTTTAGGTGACACTAGTGAATAGGTAGTAAACACATGAACAGCCATAAACACATGTTCTGCCTGGGTCCCTTTCCTCTGATTAGCTATGGATATAAGCACTATTTTTATGTCATTATTAATGTACATTTGTTCAGCAATATTATAACAATGGTCCCTGAATTGTAATGAAATAGTGACCAAAATATGAACTTATTATAAAGGGTTCTTAAGCTCCATCTAGACTCAGCAGGAAAAAATGCTGATTGATTGTCAGTGTCTGCCTTGGGGAAGTGGGATAGGATTAGCAGGTTTTGTGCCACCTTTTCTATTCCTGGTACCTTGCTTAGATGTACAAAATACTTTGTTTTGGTGAGGAAAACACCACAGACTTGGAATTGTTTTAAATATGGCTTTTACTATTTAGTAGAGATGTATCTGTGGAGAAATCAAAGGAGTGACTACCAGCTACACTTCATTTCTTATACCTCTATTTTCAGGTTTCACTTTGTACAAATTACAATTTCCCTACACATACTTTTCTAGAAATTATGATGAGATCCATAGAGGGAGGCCTATGTACACATAAGTAAACCAACTTCAAAAGACTGATAATATACATTTGAAAAGTGATTCAAGTGTACATTTAGAAAAAAAGAAAGAGTAATAGTAAAGGCAGTAAAAAGAATTGAAAAGAGATTCAGATGTAGAATTTGAAAACTAGGGCAAGTCACAGGAAACAAGAAAAATATATATATACAGAAAGGAGATTCAGATACACTTGAAAGAAGAGAGTCATTACATTTGTTCAGAAGACCGAAAGGAAGTATGACATTAAATATTCAGAAAGAGGTTAATTTTACATTTCTCAGGCAATCCCTTTATTGGGCAGTGAGCCAGGGTAGAAGGCCTGGGCAGAGGCTGAACACTGTGGTCACAAAGTTTATAAAGTCTGTGCTTATGAGCTCAAGATGATTGGTGTACTTTCAGAATAATGAGTTTTAGAATATGAGAAGTAACACCCTGGTTAATTTATTAATTTTCCTTAGTTTACTCTTTCATATTACTTGCAGAATTATTTCTCAATACCCAAGGTGAAAAACTATTAAACATACAGAAGTTCTATCAGAAATCTGGGAGAATAGCCACTTTGTAAAAGGACAAATAATCCTGTATACCACATAGCCTCTTAGGGTTTCAAATTCTTACATAGTTTAGTAATTTTTTTCTGTAATGACTTCGAATTATTGAAAAAGTATAAGTTGCTCTTATTCATTTATTCAACCAATATTAAATGAGTATCTATGATATGCCTTGTGTTAAGGCACACACAACAGTAAATAAGATAGATGTGAGTCTCATGGGAAAAAGTAGTATATTTGTATTTTGAACTTTACATTTCCCAAAGCACTGTCACACATGTCATTTCATTTACTTCTTTAAGCAGGCAAGGAAGAAAATGTGTTTTAAATAGATTTTTTTTCTGCAGTGTGCTGCTGTGCAGTATTAATTTCAGAACCTCTAATTGTATATAGGGTTCTTTGACCTTTTGATGACTATAGATTGTTCTACTTTTTAGTTCTTGTGTATATGTAGTTTTTGGTCTTCACCCCTGCTGTCAGATTATAGTGCCTCGTACCCAGCTGCTCTCTGTGTGTGCTGTGTCCTCAGTCTCATCATGTGCAAATTTAAGCAGCTATAGGCTAAAAATAGACACCAAACTTTAAAGAACGCTTATAAGTGGTAAATACATAGAAAAAGAACTGTAAGAGTCTCTTTTATGAGTAAGTATGTGAGCTTTATTGCTCATATGTGTTTCTGACATCCCTGCTGGTGGCCTTTGGCAGCCTGTTCAACATACCCCAGGTAAGGCTATGATAGCTGAATTCTAGATGCTACTTCCCCAATATTCTTGAAACAAGTTAGAATCATTAAATATCTTAATTTTATAGGTTTAAAACCTAGCTTCATGTTTTTTCATAATATTATTGAATATTTGATATGCTCCAGGCACTACACTAAATACCCTGTGTATAGTAAGCAGCACAATGAAGCAGGAATATTACTGTTGCCACTTTTTAACTGAGGAACTAATTTGCCTAGAATGATATATTGGGGCAAAACCAGGGTCTGTCTACTCTAGAGCTTGACCCTTTCACTGCTATATGGCATTTGCTTCTACTTGCTAAGAAATTCAAAGAAAGCATATAGTCCTCATGTCAAGCTAATTTCCTAAGGATGGCTGGCAAGCGGGCTCCCAAAAGCCCTTCCAGGGTGTCTGTCAGATTATCTTGGTGAATTTATGTAGAGTTTGGCCCTCAGGCTTGCAGGCTGCAAAACTTGATGTATTAAAGCTGTGTCTTGGAGACAAATTCACATTAAACCAAATTTTCAAGACTGTAGGGTAAAATCAGAATGTTAATCAGTTATTCTTCTGTAATAATTAATTACAAACATCACTTGAACGTGTTTAAATGAATAGTGCATTTACCTGTAGAGAGCTAACAGAGACAAGATCTGAAGGATATTTGATGAGTAGGGAGTCTGAACAAGCAGAGTTCATTTGATGATTGACATAGTCATAGATTTTGGTAGCCTGTTGCATACACATTCACTAGATGAGACTATTTAAGCCAGTCGTTTTTAACTCTTTCCACAACCGGAATGATCTTGTCATTGGAACCAGTACATGAATTTGTCTCATATTAAATTTTTATTTTATTAAGATAATACTTTAAAACATTAAAAGCTAGATTTTTTAAAGCTAGATATTTAAGCCCCCAAATATAAGATAACTAATGCTGGTTTCAACTTGTTTTAATTATAAGTTCCTTAAAATGGAAGTGATGTTAGGTATTACCAGATCTTACACCTTTAGTATGCAAATGAGTGAACTGATGCTCAGAGAGGATAACTGGCTTAATATATCTGTTGATTAATTTGTTGAATTCTTTGTCTAGACGGCATACCTGTGCATACCTACCTTTTGGAAAAGGTAGTTTTATTGCCCTGGAGAGACCTGATAGGAGAACATGTTGTTAATAAGAAGAATCACTAAGTAGTAAAAGAAAAGTGAAGAGGAAAGCTAGGAATTTAATATTTCTTGCCAAATATTCTCTCTTTGCCAGTAGACACCAGACACACACACACACGCTCACATATCCTACATACACACACACACACACACATGCACCCTACAAACACACACAACCTGCATATACACACACACCCTGCATACATATACACACTCCACTCTACTTCTTCATGTATTAGCTCTTTGAATTCCTCGTTTGAAGCATGTTACTCTAAAATTGTCCATATTTCTGTTCCCCTTCACTGATACGAAAAATAAGGAACTTAATTGTCTATGCTTAACCACTTTTGCTCACATGCTTTCTTTGATATTTTAAGTCTAATATACCAGGAATTAAATTATATGAACATGTACCAACAAGTCATAAATATAAAAGGGTAACTTGTAAGTAAGCCAACACCCAAAACATTTACAAGTAAATAATCACAACCTGACAATTCTGGTCCTGGCAGCTGGAACCCATATTTTTAACCAATATTCTTTCAAATTGTCCATGTTTCTGTTTTTAAATGTTTGTTGTAGTATCCATCATCTGGAGAAAAACTGAAATACCAGCAGCAAGACGAACTGCAGCAGCTTCGCCAGAATTTGCACCGACTCCAGATTCTATGCAACTCAGCTGAAAAAGAGCTTCGATATGAGCGAGGAAGGAACTTGGACTTAAAGCAACATAATAGCTTCCTTCAGGAAGAAAGCATCAAGGTAGCTCTAGTGGGATAACTGGCTTAATAAATCTGTTGATTAATTCAAAAAGGACCCCTCTGTACTTTGTGCTCCTACATGGTTCCTAGAAACCTGAATGGGTCTATATGCCTCTGCAATAACTTTCTACTGGGAAGTAATTTACATGGTAGGAAACAGTAGAGAGCCTTTATGTTGGCCCCTTATATCCAGACCCTCCATCCTTTTTTGGAGGGTCTCGGTTGCTCAGTTGGACCCTGGGGATACTCAAATCAAAATTCCTCAACTTTATAATTCAGATGAGTAGACAACGGGAGCTATCTGGTAACTCATTCCTCTAACTTCTCCCTACCACGTAGGTACACAGTTCAGTTTTTTCTCTGCTGTTGAAGGGGTGTGTATGTTGTCATCCTGTAAATATGAGAAGTTTTTAAGTAACACAATCTTTTGAAATCATTAGCTAACACTTGGAGCACTTACTTAATTTGAGTGACCTGAGTCCAAATGCTGGCTGTCCTGTCCTAGTTCTCCCTCTAGATTCATAGATGTGTCCAAGGGCAAAGTTGTTCTTTCTCACATTGTGGCATCAGGAAGTTAGAGGGACATCCCCAGACATGCTTATTTTAAAATAATAAATGTAGCGCTGCCATCCACAGATTCATCTATATTTTATGAACTACATAAGTGTTCAGACTGAACCACTGTGTAAAATAGTACTTTTAACTGTGGTTCAATTCTGTAAATATATACTAGGGACCTAGTTTCTGTAAGACCCTTTCTAAGGTTCTGGAATTCAACATTCAGCAAATAATTGTTGAGCATCAGTCATATGCTAGGCAGGTAGTCATCGATACTGAGGGTTTAAAGGTAGGCCAGACACAATCCTTATGCCCTGGTGCAGGGGTCAGCACATGAGTCAAATCCTGCTTGCCTTCTGTTTTTATAATTACAGTTTAATTGGCACACAACCACACCTGTCTGTTTATGTATTACTGATGGCTGCTCTTGTACTACAACAGCAGACGTGAGTAGTTTTATTGTAGCCTGTATGGTCCCAAAGGCTAAAATATTTACTGTCTGTCCCTTAATAGAAAAGTTTGCCATCCCCAGTGGAGAGGGATCAATGGACCTTATTCCAAAAGTGGCATAATAATGGAGTAAGAAAGGTCCCTATTTTTCAGGAGCTCACAGTCTAGTAGGAGAGATATAGAGGAAAACAGTCATTTTTCTCAATCTGTGAGGGAAGCCCTTCTAAAAAGTTCCAGCATTCCAGGATTATTTGAATGAACCTCTTCCCTATCCTCACCCCTCATGATTTTTTGAATATTGATCATATTCCTTCAAGCCTTTTTTGTTTTAAATTTAATTACAAATTTTTATCACATTTCTTTGTAAGACAGCCTTATGCCTTTTCCTTCAAACACATTTCTTAGGTCCTTTTAACTGTCCAACTCTGAATATATTCAAACAATATATCTTTCTCAAGGTGCAATGACCAGAACAGCACAGATAATGATGCCTTATTTGGCACCCTGTATTTGTTAAATTAATGAGCAAATCCTTCAGGGATGGGTAATGATATGTTGGTAAAAGGAGAAGATATTTTTTGCTCTGTTTTAAATCTCCTTTGTGATGGGGTAAAATATTGGCCATTTCAGTATTGAGATATCAATCTTTGGACAGGTCTCTTCGGCCAGGTACCTAAGTAGTCATATATAATAGCCAACTACCTTTTATTGACAGTTTGTCCACTTCATCTCTTATTAACTTCCCTACAATCCTGAGGGATCAGCATTTTATAGATGAGAAACTATTTTAAAGTTCCAAAGCTAACAAATTGTGGAATCAGAATTTAAACCCAGGTCTGTTTCTCTCTTTCCTGTCTAGAGATGTCTTTCCATATTAAACCTCTCCTCAATTTGAGATCAGTTTGGAGCCTCAGCTTTGTAAAGTTAGAGCTCATTTTCTTAAGTTCACTCAGAGATGATCAAACACTGGGACTCTGGCTAATGCTAGACATACTTATAAGACTGATTAAGAAATCAGACTACTAATTTATTGCTTTTAAACCATTTTATTGTGAAATATAATACTCAAAAAAATACATAAAACATAAATATGTAGCTTAACAAATTGTTATAAAGTGATTATCTGTGTCACCACTACTCAGGACAAGAAATAGTACATTGTCTGAATACCAGTGGCCCCTTCATGCCTTTTTCCCACTATAATCCCATCACCTTCCCATCTTAGCAGTCACCACTGATTTTGGTAATTACTCTCTTGATTTACTTCATAGTTTCTCCACCTATGTGTGAACCCCACACAATGTATTTCAGTTTTGTCTATTTTTGAATATTTTACAAATATAACCAATCTTTTTTTTAAATGATCTACCTTGTTTGGAAGATTCACCCATGTTGGGGTTATAGTACTCCACTGTAAGAAAATGCCATTATTGATTTTTTTCTATGGTTTTGGGGCATCTTGCATGTTTCTAGCTAGGGCTATGAAGAAGAATGCTGTAGGCTTGCAGAGCTCTGGCAGAGAGCTAGCTGTTCTGCCACCACGAATACTGAGACACTGTAGTGGATACTTTTACTGGTGCCTGTGTCTCTGCATAAAGCTGAAGAAGCTACCCCAGACGTACATGTTGTTGGCCATAGGCCGTGTTTGCTCCTCTGTTGTCTTCGCTATTATGAGTATTGCCCGAAATGGCTGATTGTTAGCTCTGTGACTGATGATCGCATGTCTCAGGGGCCTTTTAGCTTTCTTGGCCTGTGGAGAAAGTGGACAATGTATTATGAAAGGACTGCTACCCTTTCTTTTCATGGAAAGAAGTTTAGGTTTCATAGTCTCGAACCAATCAATGCGCTAAGTGGTCCAAGGACTTTTGATTTCTTTGTTTCTTCTCCTATTCATTGGATCTGTGTCTTAATTTTTTCCTGGCTACATTAGTTTTGTTTTTTCCTCTTAATCCCCTTTACCTATTTCACCCACCCACACCACCCTCCCCCCTGAGGCAAACACTAGTTTGTTTTCTGTATTTATGAGTTTGTTTCTGGCTTGTTTTGTTTGTTTGTTTGTTTTGTTTTTTAGAGTCCACATATAAGTGAAATCATCTGGTAATTTTCTTTATCCATGGCTACGCTGTTCTTGAAAGATGAAATACCCAAGCTGTCTAATAGGTCAGAGTGCCTTTTGAGAAGAAATCAAGTTAACAGATTTGTTCCTGTCAATGAAGTTTCAAAAGCTGAACCAATTCTCCAAAGTAAAATGAGAAAATGAAAAAAACAGAGATTGAACTGGTGTAGAATGGCAGGGGGGATAAAGGAGGGTTTTCTCTGGAAAAGTAGGAAGCATATTAAAGCTTGATCTAGAATTTCTTTGGTAAGCCAAAGAGACAAGCTTATTACAGATTTTTTTCCTATTGACCTTTGACCCACCAAATGATATCAAGCCTTTTTACCCTTGGGGCTTAATTTCTTCATTTGTACATACATTCATTTCTATTCTATTTACTAAAGTATTTTGATGATTTTTACATGTCTATTAACACATTTTTGGAGATGGTATGTCTCATATTCAAAAATTAATGCAAAAGGAGGTATCTGGACACTTGAGCAGCTTTTACCCAAGGAGTTTCACATTTAAACAGAGAACAGAATTGCACATTATTTCACATATGTTCATTTAATGAATGTATTCAGTAAACACTCTTTACTGAATAATGAGATGCATGAAAAGACCATCATATCACCTCTGCTTTTTAAAAAATGTGTCTGTGAACATTTGTGTACATGTGTCTTAATGTCCATAAGTTTGCATTTTTCTAGAAACAGAGTGGGAGTGAAATTATTGCATCATCTACTATATGTTACTTCAAATCTTTTCTAAAGTTTTATACTCCCACCAGCATTGTGTGAAGGTTCCTATTTCTCTACATCTTCATCAACTTATGGTATTCCTACAGTCTAAATTTTTTGCCAATATAATATATGTGCATAGTGGTAGCCCCTTGCAGTTTTAATGTGCATTTCACTGTTTACACACTAGGCTGAACAGCTTTCTATATAGGTATTTGGCATTTGAGTTCCTATTCTGTGAAGTGCTTGTGCAAGATTTTGTTCACTTTACTTTTGTGCTTCTGTCCTTTTAATATTTCCATTAATTTATAGGAGTTCTTTGTATATGAACCCTTGATCATGTATGTACTACAGATATCTACACTGTGCTTGTATTTTCACTCTAAGTATGATCTTTTGATGAATCAAAGTTTTAAATTTTAGTCAGTTGTTATCTTTATAATTGTTGATTTTGGGGTCTGAGTTAAGAAATCTTTGTGTACCTCAAAGCCATAAAGATATTCTTCTACGTTGTAACTATATTGTCACCTGGGTCATAAAAATATTGGTATTATGTGCAGTATGTTTCTGATGTCTCTATTCTGTTCCATTGTTCTATTTGTCTATTCTTGTGCCAGTAATATGCTGTCATAATTATTAGCTTTCTATAAGTCTTAATATTTGGTAGAGCAAATACTTTCACCTTGTTCCTCTTGTTTTAGGACATCTTGGCTACTCTTGGCCATTTAAAGTTCTACATACATTTTATCATCAATTTGTCAAGTTACATGCACATACTCACGTGCAATCCCATACAATATGCATATACTCATACAAAAGCTTTTGGGATTTTAGTTGGAATTGCACTGAATGTATAAATTTGGGCATAATTTAAATCTTTATAATATTGAGTCCTCTAACTTATGAACAATGGGTATGTGTTATATTTAGGTCTTCAATTTATCTCAATATCATAATTTTCTTTGTAGAGTTCCTGTACATCTATCTATTGTTAAACATATTCCTCAGTGCTGATATTTTCCATACTATCATAAATGGTAACTTGTAAAAAATTTCATTTTCTAACTATTGCCATTATATAAAATGTAATTGATTTTTTCTAATAAAAACCTTGCCATGCTTTTAAGTTGTTTCCTATAATTCAAGTTTGTATTATTTTGCATTTTCTATGCAAGCAATCACATCTCATGAGAATAAATATATTTTTCCTTCTTCCTTTCCAAATATTACATCTTTCATTTTTTTTTTTTTTTTTTGTTCCATGCAATGGCTAGTGCAGGCAAACCATGCAGATTTTGTAGGTTCAGTTCCAGACCATTGCAATAAAGTGAGTCAAATTAATTTTTTGGTTTCCCAGTGCATATAAAAGTTATATTTACACTCTACTGTAGTCTGTTAAGTGTGCAACAGCACTATGTCTAATAAAACAATGTACATACCTTAATTTAAAAATGCCTTATTGCTAAAAAATGCTGTTATCTGAGTTTTTAGTGAGTCATAATCTTTTTGCTGGTGGAGGGTACTGCCTCTGTGTTCAGGGCTTCTGACTGATTGAGGTCGTGGTTGCTGAAGGTTGGGGGCGCTGTGGCAGTTTCTTAAAATAAGACAACAGTGAAGTTTGCTGCATTGATTGACTCTTCCTTTCATGCACGATTGCTCTGTAGCATGTGATACTGTTTAGTAGCATTTTACCCAGAATAGAACTTCTTTTAAACTTGGAGTCAAACCTCTAAACCCTTCGACTGCTTTATCAATTGAGTTTATATTAATATTCTTGTCATTTCAACAATCTTCATAGCATCTTCACCAGATTTCATCTCAAGAAACCACTGTGTTTGCTGATCCATATGAAGCAAATCCTCATCCATTAAAGTTTTATCATGAGACTGCTGCAATTCAGTCCCATCTTCAGGCTCCTCTTCTAATTCTAATGCTATTTCCACTATATCTGCCTCCACTAGAGTCTCGAACCCTTCAAAGTCATCCATGAGGGTTGACTAACTAAACTCCTCTTAGTGTGTATATTTTGACCTCTTCCCATGAATCATGAAATGTTCTTCATGGCATCTAGAATAATAAATCCTTTCCAGAAGGTTTTGAATTGACTTTGCCCAGATCTGTCAGAGGAATCACTAGCTATGGCAGCCATAGCCTTACAATATGTATTTCTTGTGTTGGCAGTCATGAAAACAACATTAATCTTGTTTGAACATCTCCATCAGAGATCATGGGTAGCCAGGTGCATTGTCAATGATCAGTAATATTTTGAAAAGAATCTTTTTTTTGAGAAGTAGATCTCAACAGTGGACTTAAGATATTCAGTAAACCATGTTGTAAACACATGTGCTGTCATCCAGGCTTTGTTCCATTTATAGAGCACAGATAGAGTAGATTTAACATAATTCTTAAGGGCCCAAGGATTTTTAGAATGCTGAATGAGCCCTGGCTTCAACTTAAAGTCACCTACTGCATTAGCCTCTAACAAGAGAGCCTGTCCTTTGAAGCTTTGAAGCCAGACATTGGCTTTTTGTCTCTAGCTATGAAAGTCCTAAATGGCATCTTCCTCCAATAAAAGGCTGTTTCATCTACAGTGAAATTCTGTTGGTTAATGTAACCACCTTCATTTATCATCTTAGCTAAACCTTTTGAGTAACTTGCAGCTTCTGCATCAGCACTTACCACTTCCCCTGCACTTTTATGTTATGGAGATGGCCTCTCTCCTTAACCAACTTCTGCTGGCTTCCGGCTTTTCTTCTGCAGGTTCCTCACCTCTTTCAGCCTTCATAGAATTGAAGAGAGTCAGGGCCTTGCTCTGGATTAGGCTTTGGCTTAAGGGAATGTTGTGGCTGGTTTAATCTTACATCCAGACCACTCAAACTTTCTCCATATCAGCAATAAGGCTGTTTCCACTTTTTTATGTGTTCACTGGAGTAGCACTTGTAATTTCCTTCAAGAACTATTTCTTTGAATTCACAACTTGGTTAACAGTTTGGGGCAAGAGGCCTAGCTTTTGACCTATCTCAGCTTTTGATATTGCCTTCCTCACTAAGCTTAATCATTTCTAGCTTTTGATTTAAACTGAGAGATGTACAACTCTTCCCTTCGCTTGAAGACTTGGAGGCCATTGTAGGGATAGTAATTGGTCTAATTTCAATATTGTTGTGTCTCAGGGAATAGAGAGGCCTAAGGAGAGGGAGAGAGACAGGGGACCAGCCAGTCATTGGAGCAGTCAGAATGCACACAACATATATCAATTTAGTTCGTCCTCTTAAATGGGTGTTTTTTGTGGCACCTCAAAACAATTACAATAGTAACACCATAGGTAAATGATAACAAATACACAGATCACCATAACAAATATGGTAATCATGAGGAAATTTGAAATATTGCAAGAATTACCAAAATGTATTGCAGAGACACAAAGTGAGCAAATGCTGTTAGAAAAATGGCACTGATAGACTTGTTCAATGCAGGGTTGCCCCAAACCTTCAAACTGTAAAACAAAAACGCATTATCTGTGAAGTGCAATAAAACGAAGTACAGTAGAACTAGGTATGTTTGTACAACAATGAATAGAATTGGTGAAGGTGAGTATCCTTTTCTCATTCCCAGTCTCAAAGGAAAAGCTCTTGAATTTCACCATTTAGTATGTTTTTGTAGGGTTTTTTAAATAGATATTCTTGATCACATTAAGGAAATTCTTTTATGGTGTTAGTTTGTTCAATGTTTTATGATAAGTTCATACGGAATGTCATAAAATTCTTTTCCTGCACATTTTGAGAAGATTTAAAATTTTTAATTTATTAATATGGGGAATAACATTGACTGATTTTCTAATGTTAGCCCAAATTTGCATTCCTGGGATAAACCCAACTTTAACATAAATTATTATTATTTTCCTACAGTGCTGATTTTGGCTTTCTAATATTTCTTTGGAATTTTTGCATCTTAGTTCATGAATGACACTGGCCTGTCATTTTCCTTTCTTGTAATGTCCATGTCAGATTTTGGTATCAAGGTTATCCTAGGCTTTTAACATAAGGTGTGTAATGTACCCTTTTTCTGTTCTCCAAAAGAGTTTGTGTAAAATTACAATTATTTCTTCTTAAATAATTACAAGAACTCAACTCTGAATTCTTCTGATTCTAGAGTCTTCTTTTGGGAAGATTTCCAATTACTGGTTCAGTTTCTTAAGAGCTATGAGAATTCACACTTTTTATGTCGTTTTGTATCAACTTTGATATATTTTATTTTCCTAGAAAATTTTCCTTTCCATCTAGATTTTTTAATTTTTTAATGAACTCATTTTTCAATTTTTTTAATAAAGCACTGGTCCTTTCTAATCTCATGATATGAGTTACTTAAGCTTTGTTGTTTTTCTCTTGATCAGTCTTACTATAAGTTTATCCATTTTATTAGACTTCTCGAAGAACCAATTTTTAGCTTTGCTGATTCACTCCACTGTATTCTTTTTAGATAAATAACAAATACAGGTATTTTACAATTTAGAGGCAGTATAGTATGGAGTACTGGATTAGAATCAGCAAGTCTATCAAATGCCAACTATATTTTAGAGTCAGTTTTTTTCATCTCTAAAATGGGGTATTACCAATTTTGCTACTTCATAGACATGAAAACCTAACCAATGTAAAATAATTCTATTAGTATCTGCCTCAGTTCTATACTTCAAATACAGTTGATATATTCTACAGCTGACTTGAAGAACAGAAGTTAACTTGTGTTTGGTATTGCCTGTGTGTCTGGCCCTATTCTTGATGCTTTCATTGCCATGTTTAATGTAGCCTCACAACTGTCCTATTTGGGAAATAGTTATTATAACCCATATTACAGATAAAGCAGCTGAGGCTGATGAACATTATTAGTTTTTAGATTCACTTGATAAACTCTGATTGTTTAATATACAGAAGTCATAGATAGGGGAAATTATAGTTATAATCCTTATTAATTCAGTTGAAAAACTTTGAGCCCAGGAGATTCTGTTTTACATTAGGAAAAGTAAACTCAGCATTTTTGTCTGTGAGCCCTGCCTGGTATGTATATTCACCAGGTTCTAATATTCCTTGAAGTATCATTCATTTTTTGTTCAGAAAAATTGATGAATAGTTGATTTTTAAGGCACTTTGATAGGCCTTAGCCACTGAGAAATGAATAAAACACATGGGCTCTGCTCTTTGGAATTTAGAATGGGGAAGAAGTATGATAACAAGTAGGTAGATACATGTTTAATTGTCAATTGTGATAAATCCTAAAAGGAAATAAATGTGGCACAGTAAGTAAGGAGTAAGGAGTCTTCTTCAGATTAAATGATCAGAAAGTCCAGGTTGAATGGTGGCATCATTTACTGAAATCAGAAAGAGTAAGAGAAAAATGATTTTGGAGATATGGGCAGAAACAAGCAGTTTCGTTTTGGCAGTTACTGGCAAATCATGAGAACAAACCTACGGAGAGAATGATCCACTCTTAAGGCCTAGGATAGTCCAATAATATTTCAAAGTTGAGTAGCATTTAAACAGTCTACAAAAGAGATTTAAAAGGAACAGCAAAAAGATAAGTGAAAATCAGGAGAGCTGGCACCACAACTCCAAGAGGGCAGAGCTTTCTGAGAGGGAGAGAGGGAGTGCTACTAAGAGCTGAACTGTCCACTGAATTTATTTTGGGTGGGGAGGTCAATAGTGCCCTTGGCAAAAACAGTTTCATGGCACAGTAGGAATGAAAGCTTGGAGAACATTGAAAAAAGGATAGAAACTGTTTAGCCCATGCATGTGTAGATAGTCTGACAAATATTCCTTTGTGCAGCTGCCATCTGGCTAAATAGACTTGGGCAAATCTTACTAATGCATGACAGCTCCAGAGAGGTAATCAGCCATGTGCCATTGGTATTAGTCAGCTCCTGGGGGACTGCACTGCTTTGAAAGCTGCTTATTCTGGCTCACATTCACAATCATTTGATGCTTATTTTATCACTCTTATTTATTCCCCACCTCTAGATCAAAATTGAACTCAAGCAGGCCCAGCAGAAGTTATTAGACAGTGCAAAGATGTGCTCTTCTCTCACCGCAGAGTGGAAGCACTGTCAGCAGAAAATCAAGGAATTGGAGCTGGAAATCCTTAACCAGGCTCAGAACATTAAATCGCAGAGCAACCTACAGGAAAAGCTGACTCAGGAGAAATCTAAAGTTGCCGAGGCAGAGGAAAAGGTAATTATCTTCATACTTAATAGATAATATGTACTGAATACCACTACTGAAATCATGTTTCCCTAAGGAGTTTAAGAAATAGATATGGTGCAAATTCCAATGTTTTTCATTATTCTCCCATGATTTCCTCTCTTTCGACTTCTCCGGCTCCTACAATTTCAGTAAATTTTGTTTCTTAGACTGCATGAACTTAAAAAGTTAAGTTTCATTAAAGATAAAACATGAACTTAACGAACTGAGACCAGATGACTTTTGTTTTACACTTTGAAATTTTAAAAGATTTATACTTCTCTCCTTTGGATTGGCTGTTTATGTTATTTTTTATTTTTGTTTCTGGAGGGATTTGTGATGCAAAATGAACCATTTTGAAATATTGCCCCTGCAATTTTAGATCACTTACCCCAGGTGACAGTAGTATGCAGCAGTTGCACGCTTTGTCTGATAGTCAAATCTCACATAAAAATGAGTCATTTCTTCACACCATATAAATACAAAACAAACATTAAACAGTAAGTGGCAGCGATATGAATTAAACTCAGAAGCCTAATGTTGAGCTAAAGAAACCAGCACAAAAAAGTATGAACTCTTTTTATGTAATTTCATTTATATGATGTTTGAGAATAGACAAAATTAAGCTATGGTGATACCCTCGTAGTTGTTTATGAGGGGTATTAACTGGGAAGGGGGCATGAGGGACTCTTCTGTAGTACTGGAAGTATTCTATATCTTGGTCTGGGAGATATTTATATAAGTAAAACTGCTATGAGTATGCTTTAGGTATGTGTACTTTATGTGTGTTATTATTCCACAAAAAATTAATTGGTAAAATTGGTAAAAAGTTTTAATTAAAAAAAAAAGTTTTAATTTAGACAGTACTAAACATTGGTGAGGATTTTGTGCAACAAAAACTCTTATATACTGACAGCAGCTGGTAAAGCAAATTAGTATAAACACTTTGGAAAGCAATTTGGCATTGGTATGTAGTTAAGTTAAAGATGTATGTATACCATACAACCCACACTTCTACCACTAGGCATAAACATCAGAGAAATTCTTACACTGAGTATATTTATCAGGAGATAGGAATACAGTCATTTTC